>NC_057808.1:520006672-520008992 GCF_018294505.1 Triticum aestivum | reverse complement strand
GTGATTAGACTACTTGACCAAATAAAAATCTAGCCTTTTCCCAATTTTAGTTCTTGGCAGATTTTAGCATCTTTGCACCAGTCAAGCAATCAACCTACACATGCAATTCTAAGAGTATAGTAGCGGAATGTAAAACAATTGCATATGAAGGTAAAGGGAGGAGCTTAAGGGAGCAAATGCAATGTTGACACGGAGATTTTTTATTCGTGGTTCCGATAGGTGGTGCTATCGTACATCCACGTTGATGGAGACTTCAACCCACGAAGGGTAACGGTTGCGCGAGTCCACGGAGGGCTCCACCCATGAAGGGTCCACGAAGAAGCAACCTTGTCTATCCCACCATGGCCGTCGCCCACGAAGGACTTGCCTCACTCGGGTAGATCTTCACGAAGTAGGCGATCTCCTTGCCCTTACAAACTCCTTGGTTCAACTCCACAATCTTGACGGAGGCTCCCAAGTGACACCTAGCCAATCTAGGAGACACCACTCTCCAAGAAGTAACAAATGGTGTGTTGATGATGAACTCCTTGCTCTTGTGCTTCCAATGATAGTCTCCCCAACACTCAACTCTCTCTCATAGGATAGGATTTGGTGAAAAGATGATTTGAGTGGAAAGCAACTTGGGGAAGGCTAGAGATCAAGATTTATGTGGTTGGAATGGAATGTCTTGACCTCAACACAAGTGTAGGTGGTTCTCTCTCAGAAAATATGTGTTGGAAGTGTAGGCATGTTCTGATGGCTCTCTCCACGAATGAAGAGTGGGTGGAGGGGTATATATAGCCTCCACACAAAATCTAACCGTCACACACAAATCACCAAACTCGGTGGGACCAATTCAGAGAACTCAGTCAGACCGATTTGGTTCATAAGGTGACCGTTAGGCATTTCGATGGGACCGACATGTGAACTCGGTGGGACCGATTTCATTAGGGTTAGGGCATAACGTAATCTCGGTGAGACCGATTACACAAACTCGGTGAGACCGATTTTGGTAATAGACAAATAGAGAGTTGGTCACGCAAACTCGGTGGGACCAATTCGCTCATCTCGGTTGGACCGAAACGTTACGAAAGGGAAACAGAGAGTTTGCGTTGCAATCTCGGTGGGACCGATCGCTCATCTCGGTTCGACCAAAACGTTACGAAGGGAAACAGAGAGATTACAACCCCATCTCGGTGAGACCAAGATCCCTATCGGTGAGACCAAAAAGACTAGGGTTTCTGGCAGTGGCTATGTCAACTAAACTCGGTGGCTCCGGATATGAAATTTCAGTGGGGCCGAGTTGGACTTTTTGGTTTGGGACATATGTGGATATGAGAAAGTAGTGGAGGGTTTATGGAGCATATCACTAAGCATTTTGAGCAAGAACCTCATTAAGCAACACCTCATCCCTTCTTAATAGTATTGGCTTTTCCTATAGACTCAATGTGATCTTGGATCACTAAAATAGAAAATGTAGAGTCTTGTGCTTTGAGCTTGAGCCAATCTTCTGTCCTTAGCATTTTGAAAAGTCCACTTTCTAATCCATGCCATGCCAATCATTGAGCTTTCCTGAAATATGTATCTTGAAATAGCTTTAGCTCAATGAGCTATATGTTGTTAGGAATTACCAAAACTACCCCGGGATAGTTGCAATTTCACCGTTCTTACCTACGCATCAAAACCACAACGATAGTTTGTCAAGTTAGTGCTGTTTTAACCTTCTCAAGGACCGAGCATAGCCACACTCGGTTCAACTAAAGTAGGAGAAACCGACACCCGCTAGCCACCTGTGTGCAAAGCACGTCGGTAGAACCAGTCTCGCGTAAGCGTACGCGTAATGTCGGTCCGGGCCGGTTCATCCAACAATACTGCCGAACCAAAGTATGACATGCTGGTAAGCAGTATGACTTGTATCGCCCACAACTCACTTGTGTTCTACTCGTGCATATAACATGTACGCATAAAACCAGGCTCTGATGCCACTGTTGGGGAACGTAGTAATTTCAAAAAATCTCCTACGCACACGCAGGATCATGGTGATGCATAGAAACGAGAGGGGAGAGTGTTGTCCACGTACCCTCGTAGACCGAAAGCGGAAGCGTTAGCACAACGCGGTTGATGTAGTCGTATGTCTTCACAATCCGACCGATCCAAGTACCGAACGTACGGCACCTCCGAGTTCAGCACACGTTCAGCTCGATGACGTCCTGCGAACTCCGATCTAGCAGAGCTTCACGGGAGAGTTCCGTCAGCACGACGGCGTGATGACGGTGATGATGTTGCTACCGATGCAGGGCTTCGCCTAAGAACCGCTACGATATGACCGAGGTGGAATATG
>NC_057808.1:519858195-520006314 GCF_018294505.1 Triticum aestivum | reverse complement strand
ACTAGGCTGGAATAGATCAACAGATCAACTTGTGTGCCTAGAGGTGCCCCATGCCCCCTTATATAAAGGAGCAAGGGGGGAGGCGACCGGCCAGGAGGAGGGCGCGCCAAGAGTAGGACTCCTCCTTTTCCTTGTTGGAGTAGGAGAGGGAAGGAAGGGAGAGAGGAGGAGAAGAAAAAAGGGGGGCGCCGCCCCCTCCTTGTCCAATTCGGACTAGAGGGGGAGGGGGCGCGCGGCTGCCCTGGCCGCCCCTCCTCTTCTCCCATTAAGGCCCATGAGGCCCAATCAACTCCCGGGGGAGGGGGGGGGGTTCCGGTAACCCCCCGGTACTCCGGTTTTTCTCCGAAACCACTCGGAACACTTCCTGTGTCCGAATATAGTCGTCCAATATATCGATCTTTACGTCTCGACCATTTCGAGACTCCTCGTCATGTCCGCGATCATATCCGGGACTCCGAACTACCTTCTGTCGGGGGTTGGGTGTGACATATGCCAATGGATGGCTTATCATGGTGGGAGCGAGTAGAACGTCGCCGTTGCCTGGAAGCAGGATGAGGCGTAGGCATGTACGCCGGCGAACTTTACCCATGTTCGGGGCTCTCCGTGGAGATAACACCCCTAGTCCTGCTCTGCGGGGTCTCCCATGATCACTAAGGCACTAGTGATACAATGGTGCTCCTTGAGCTGTTTGCTAGAGGTGGAGGAAAGCAAGGCTAGCTCTCTCCTTTCTCTATGGGTGAGTCTAGTTCTAACAGGTTGGGAACCCTTTGCATGGGTGCCCTGGGGGCTTATATAGGCCTACCCCCCCAGGGGTACATTGGTAATCTCGCCGGCTGTAGGACCCGACTGTCAGTGTCTCCGGCCTCCGGCTTCTCCGCTGGCTGCTGGGGCTCGCCGACTGGTCAGGTATGGAGCCGACAGGCCGCTCCCGCCGCTCGCGGGTCTTGCCGGCTGCTGATCACTGTAGCCGTGATTCTAATGACGCAGGCTTGGTCGGGGGGGGGGGGGCTACAGTCCCGCCGCCTGGCGGGCGATCACTGTAGCCACTCCGCGTCTTGTCTGGGTAATGGCGCACGGGTCCTGAGGGAGGAGTTGGCCGCTTGCTGGAACTCTGCCGCCCTCAGGTCCGGCTGGTCCGGCTTCCTCAGCCTTCTGGGTTCTCACTGCCTGGTGGGGCCCGCCGCCTGTGGGCCGTACCGACAGGCCATCGTGGGAACAGGGCTCCGCCCGTCGGGGATGATGTCAAGGGGGAAGTGGCAACAGTGCCGCGTCATGTGGAGATCTCCGTTTGTACGAGGCACTGTGGCCACGCCTGGCCCTGGATTTGGGAGGGATGGGCTACGCTGTAGCCACTCCCTGTCTTGTCATTCTTGATGAGGGCGCGGACTTTGAAGGCGGCACGGGCCGACTGCTAGGGGCCGGCTTCTCTGGAAGCCGCCCACTAGGAGTCGGCTTGTCTTGGTGCCGGCTTCTGGAACTCGGCCGTCTACGGGCAGCCGGCTATTCCTCCAGCCGGCCACCAGAAGGCAGCACTCCGTCTTGATGCCTTGAGGGGCGCAGCCAGCTCCGATGTCTTGAAAGGTCCAGGGAGTCGGGTTCGCCTACCCGTGGCCCATTACTCCGACAGTAGTCCCCGAAGCTGGTGAGGCGCCGCGGCTGAGCAGCCGAGGAGCCTCAGCAGTTTCCTTCTCCGAGGGCTTGAGGTGGAGCTTCGTCTGACTTCTGCCGAGCCGCCTAGCGGGAGTCGGCCTCGTCCAGCCTGACTCATTCGAAACTTCAAACGTGACGGCGGGAACCAGGTGGCGTGCTTGCTAAGCTTCCAGGCCGCCTCCTGTCGTGGGCATGCCACGTGGCGCCGAGCGGCCGGGCCGGTCTGCCAGCCCACGCGCGTGACGGGACGCGCCTGCGGGCGGGGCCCACCACTACCGGGCCTCGGCACGCGAGCGGATCCGCTGCGGCCGAGGTGGGCGGTTGAGTTTCCCCGCGGTGTTACTGCGCGCAGTAACTCGCGCGATAAAGGTGGGGGCGTGGGGTCGTGGGCGCAGTAAATCCCACGATCGCCCCCTCGGCTTCACAGCCCGTAGGCCTATAAGTAGGGGGAGGAGAGTGAGCGGCGGAGCACGCGCGCCCCTCCACCCCTCTCTTGCCTCCTTCTTCTTCCTTTCGTCGCAGGACCTCCAAGCCACGCCGGGGCGCTGCCGCTGCTTGTCTCCGATGAGCTCGTCTGCCAACCCCATGCCCCCCATGGCGCGCTCCAGAGCATGGGACGGCTCCGAAGTCCATGAGGACCACATCGACTTCCTTCGCCAGACGCGGCGGCTGCCCGGCAAAGACTACGTGAAGGTTCGCCTCGCGCCGGAGAGGGGGATCTCGCCGGCGCCAGAGGAGGGCGAGCGGTTCGTCTTCCGCTCGCACTGCCTGCCGGCGAGCGGCTTCTTCCGGTCCTTCCTCGAGTTCTACAATCTTCAGCTGCACCACCTCACCCCGAACACGGTGGTGCTGCTGTCCGCCTTCGTCACTCTGTGCGAAGGCTTCCTCGGCGTCCTCCCCACCATCGAGCTTTGGGGGGAGTTCTTCTACACCAAGCTCGACACCCTCGTCGCGGGTGTGCCGGCTCAATGTGGCGCCTTCATTGCGGTGCGGAGGCCGGCAGCCGAAAATCTGTTTCCTCCCATCACACTGATTAAGTCGGTGAAGATGTGGCAGCGGTCGTAATTCTACATGAAGAGCATCTTCCCGGAGGGCGACTGGGTCAACTTGTCGGCTTACATAGCCGGCCCGCCGGCTGGGAGGTGGCCCAACTGGTCGTACTGGGCCAGGACACTGTCGCCTTCTGGAGCCGCTGCAATCGCGCGGCTCCGAGTGTTGACACAGTCGGAGGGCCTGACCGGGCCCGACTTGCTGTCCGCCTTCGTGGCACGCCGGGTGCTCCCGCTCCAGGGCCGCCCTCACATGATCTGTCAAATGAGCGGGCATCGGGACCCAAGCCGGCTATGCACCAAGGAGATGCCTCACGCAGAGGTAGCTCATATGGTGAACTACCTTGCGAACTGCGAGCTCACGGAATAGTGGCGGTTCGGCAAGGAGCCGTATTCACGCGCCGACCCCCCGCCTATGGTAAGTTATCTTTCTTTTTCTCTATCTTTTAGTTGCCAAGTTCTGCCTGCCCAACCTGACCAATCGGCCTTTGAACAGAGCCCCCCTCCAGCCGGCGGCCGGAGCCGCGGGGCCGGAGCGTCAATTCCTCCCCGACCGAGCGGAGAGCGACGTGGATGACCCCGACTTGGGGGCGGCGGCCTTGGAGGACGACACCGAGGGAGGAGGCGGTGGAGCAGGCGGCTCAAGGCTCGGAGCCGGCCTCGAGGACTGGCCCGACGACGATGCGGGGGAAGTCGCCCCGCGCCACCAGCCAGGGTCCGACCAGCCGGGCACGAGCTTATCCGCCGCGCCGGATGCCCAGGGTGGTGCGAAGAAATGCAGGGCCGCGCCGAGCTTGTTCGGCAGCCGGCCGAAAAAGCCCAAGGGTTCAGCCGCGGCGACCAAGCGGGTTGAAGCGGCCGTGAAGGCCCTCCGCTTCCGCAAGGCGGTGAAGGAGCCGCAGCTGGTTTCTGCGTAAGTACTGCCTTCCTCTCGCGCCTTCATTTTTTCCTTATTGATTCTTTCTGAGTTTCTTTCGCTTTATCTTCTTGACTTAGGGCTCCAATCTCTCTTGAGAAGTCGGCCGCCGCCTCCATCGTTGGGTTGGCGGAGACCTCTGCCACCACCCAGCGAATCGACCCGGCCGCCGACCTCCGGGAGGCAACGGAGCGAAACGCGCGGGAGGCGCGCGAGGAGCAGGAGGCCGCCCGCCTGGAGAAGGCGGAAGCGGAAAGGGCGGAGGCTGCCGCCCTGAAGAAGCTGGCGGAAGCCGAGGCAGCCGCCGCGGCGAAGAAGCAGGCTGAAGAAACCGTGCGCCACCAGTCGGCGATATTCGTCACTCCCCTGAACTCCGCGCCGCCACCACCGGAGTTCATGGCGCAGACTGGAGAAGTCGGCGGCGAGCACCCTGTCATGGAGAGGAATGGCGGCGATGCCGCCATGCCGGACATGATCGTGCCTCCACCGCCGCCGTCCAGGAACGCGCAAGGCGAGCAGCCGGCGGACCCGCCGGTGCCGCCAGCCGGAAACGAGGTGGTGACGGACCCGACTCCTGAGGTCCGCACACCAACGCGCCGCCGGCTTGCAAAGGCGGCTTCGGCGCCACGCCCGCTGGACACTGGCGCCACGAGCTCCTCGATCCCGGATGCCGAGGCGTCCAGTGCCGCACCCGTCGGTTGGGTGCGGGGAGGTGGAACGGGCCCGTTGAATCGGGCGCTCCTAGACGTTCAGGACAAACTCCGGGCCGAGGCCGAAGCTCTCAAGCGCTGCAACACGATGTTTTTGGACTCGCGAGAGGCCATCCGGGTATGTTTCCTTCTTTCTTTGTTTCTATTTCTTGTGCTTCTCTGTGGGGGCGCGCCAGTGCACCCACTGGGTGTAGTCCCCGAGTTTCGGGCCGGCTGCTGAGCAGGCGGCTCGGAACTTTAATCGGCAGGCTCCAAGTACTGACATTATCTGATATCTTCATTGCAGGACTATCACAACCTCTGTGCGACCGTTTTCAACTCCAAGGTTCAGGAGCTGAATCAACGGACCGCCGACTTGTCTGAAAGCCGGAGTAAGTCTTTTTCTTTCTTCGCGGGGGCGCGCTGGCGCACCCCGTGGGCTGTAGTCCCCGAGATTCGGGCCGACTACTGAGCAGTCGGGCTGGATCTCCCCGGCAACTGCTCTTCTCATCTGTTGATTTTGACGACTCCTTTCTCTGCGGGGGCGCGCTGGCTCACCCGCAGGCTGTAGTCCCTGAGATTCGGGCCGACTGCTGAGCAGTCGGGCCGGATCTCTTCGGCAACTATACTTCTTCTCTATTGGCAAGTGACGCCTTTTCCTTTTTCTATTTTCTGCAGAGGCCAACGCCGCCTTGCAGCAGCAGCTGGGCAAAGCCATCACCGCGCTGCGCGCCAAGGAGGTGGAGTGCGGCAAGCTGGCTGAAGAGCGTGACCGACTGGTCACGCAACTGGTGGAGCAGGCGGAGCTTCTCAAGAAGGCTCAGAAGGAGGCGGAGGACAAAGAGATCAGCCTCCTTGCTGAGTTAGCGACCGAACGCTCCGCCTGGACCGACAAGGAGGCGATGCTGACTTCCGGCTTTCACGAGATCGAAGACATAGTTGATGGTGAGCTTCCCTCTTTACTCTTTCTTCGAGCTGCCGTCTTCTGGTCAAGCCGGTTTCTTGTTTCTAACTTTGGCTTTTTCTTTCTGTTTTGGGCAGACATCTTCCCTGGTCATTCTGACGCCGCCAATCGGGCCATTGAAGTTGATTGCGAAGGACGGAGGGCGGAAGGTGCGCAGATTGCTGCCAACGCCCCCCGGACCCTTAGCGAGCAGCTCGTGAGCATCGAGGCCCGTCTTCGGCCGGCTCACCGGATGCTGCGCCGTCTTCAGCGTGTCGGCGCCCAGGCGATCGCCGCCCTGTGGCTGGACATGCTGGCACCGCGCACTCCCAGTCGGACTGCCGACTGGCTGGAGGTGGCGGCCGGCCGTCTTGAGGCCTGTAAGGGCTCCTCGGCCTGAGCTGGAGCGCGCTGGGCCTTGGAGTTTGTCAAGGCATGGTACCCTGGGCTAAATCTAGCCCAGTTGACCATGTTTCGGCAGGAGGCCCAGGAGGAGCTGGTGGCAGTGGAGGATGACCTTGTCAAGCGCGCGGCAGCAATCGCCGTGTACACCGACACCAGCGTCTTCATCCCGGAGCGGGCCGAGAACGGCGCCGAGGCACCACCAGAATGGTTCAGGCTGAGCCTGGAGGACGGCGAGGACTCTGCCGAGGTGATCGACTCCAGCGGCGAGGAAGAAGACGATGAGGAGGAGGAAGGCGAAGAGGAGGCGCCAAAGGTCAGAGCGGACGGCCAACCTCAGCTTGGCCGCACCTCCAGCAACGAGCCACGCCCGGGCGAGCCGGCTGCCACTGGAGGCGACCAAGCAGGGACTGACCAGCCGGCCGCTCCACCAACCGGCGCCACCGACTCCTTGGATCCACCGAACCCGTCTGCTGCTCCCTAGGCTACTAGTTTATCTTTTGTTTTACCAGCTTATCAGTCTCGACGAACTTGTTAACTTTGCACAATTCCACCTGCGGGGTGTATTTCAAACTTTGTTGAATGCTGGCCAAGGGCCTTTGATGTGTAAATATTTTTGCCGGTCCTCTCTTTTCCTGCCTTCTGTTCCTTGGCCTTTTTCCTTTGCCGCCCTCCCTTAGTTGCCGTCTTGCCAGCCGAACAACCGCTCTGCAGACTATGGCTGGGTCAAGTACTTAGCTACCTTCGGGAAGGCAAGTACTTAGCCAATTAGAACGTTTTAGCAAGTTAAGGAGAAGCCGTCCGGCCGGCTGCTCAACAGCCGGTCGTAGAGGCGGGAAGCCGGCTTGAACTATGCACATGCTTTCGGTCCTTAGCCATTTTTCATGTGGGCACCCTTTCTGCCTTACTCCTGCCCACCAGACAGTCGCTCTGCGAGCTGCGGCTTCCGGCAGGAGACGGATTAAGTGCCAACACATTACTTGTCCGGTTTCAGGAAGCATTACATAGTGCAAGGCGGCGAGTCCCCGGGCCGACTAGTCGGACCCGGTGCCAGGCGTCATAAATGAAATAACACATTCATAGGCATAGTTCTTATCATATAGATAAAAGAAGGCAGTCCCCGAGCTCTTCTCGGGGGCCCCGAAGTCTTTGTACTTCAATACAAAAGGTAGCGTGGTACATACTGCGTCAACTGTAAAATCTTCGGAGGAGATTTGCATTCCATGGGCGCTCTGTCTCCTTGTCGGAGTCGTCCTTCTTGCGCGCTCGAGGCTTCTGAGCGTCGATCAGGTAGTAGGAGTCGTTGCCCAACACCTTGCTGATGATGAAGGGGCCTTCCCAAGGCGATGAGAGCTTGTGCTGGCCGGCTGTTCGCTGGATCAGCCGGAGCACAAGGTCTCCCTCTTGGAAGGATCTCGGCTTGACCTTCCGGTTGTAGTATCGGCGCAGGCTCTGCTGGTAGATGCTGGACCGGCTGAGTTCCAACAGCCGGCCCTCTTCCAGCAGATCGACGCCGTCTTCTCGTGCTTCTTTGGCCTCCTCTTTGGTGTACATGGTGACTCGGGGGGAGTCGAATTCTATGTCCGTCGGGATGACGGCTTCGGCACCATAGACGAGGAAGAAAGGCGTGAAGCCGGTTGACTTGTTCGGGGTTGTGCGCAGACTCCAAAGGACGGCCGGCAGCTCGTCGAGCCAGCAGCCGGCCGAACGTTCCAGAGGTTCGACCAGTCGGGGCTTGATGCCGGACAAAATGTGGCCATTTGCTCTCTCCACTTGACCGTTTGACTGCGGATGGGCAACGGACGCTAAGTCCAGTCAGATGCCCTGTGTTGCGCAGAAACGGGCCAATGCGCCTTTGGCGAGGTTTGTGCCATTGTCGGTGATGATGCTGTGTGGTATGCCATACCGGATGGTGATGTCGGAGATGAAAGTCACAGCAGTCGGACCATTCAGCTTCTTGATTGGTTTTGCTTCTATCCACTTGGTGAACTTGTCCACTGCGACAAACAGATGAGTCATGCCACCTCGTGCTGTTTTGAATGGTCCTACCATGTCCAGGCCCCAGACAGCAAAGGGACATGCAATGGGGATAGTCTTGAGTGCAGAAGCCGGCTGATGAGGCTTGGAGCGGAAGTTCTGGCACCCTTTGCATTTCTGGACCAAGTCTTTGGCGTCTTCTAGAGCAGTCGGCCAGAAAAAACCATGGCGGAAAGCTTTGGCGACAAGTGCTCTTGAAGCCGCGTGGTGACCACACTCGCCTTGATGGATATCTTTGAGGATTGCTTGGCCTTGCTCCGGCTCCACGCAGCGCTGGTAAACACCAGTGACGCTGCGCCTTACGAGTTCTTTGTTGACGGTGGTGTATGCTGCAGCTCGGTGTTGCACTTGTCGGGCCGAGATCTCGTCAGTCGGCAGCTCTTTGTTCACCAGAAATTGAGGATGGGCTGAGCCCAGGAAGGTGCTGCAATTTCTTCAACTGCTGGGTCTGCTACTTGCACGAGGGCGGTTGGGCCGGGAGGCGGTGGGCTGGAGTCGGTGTAGGATCGAAAGTATGTCTAGAGGGGGGGGGGTGATTAGACTACTTGACCAAATAAAAACCTAGCCTTTTCCCAATCTTAGTTCTTGGCAGATTTTAGCAATATATCACAAGTCAAGCAATCAACCTACACATGCAATTCTAAGAGTATAGAAGCGGAATGTAAAACAATTGCACATGAAGGTAAAGGGATGAGATTCAGGGAGCAAATGCAATGTTGACACAGAGATTTTTTATCCGTGGTTCCGATAGGTGGTGCTATCGTACATCCACGTTGATGGAGACTTCAACCCACGAAGGGTAACGGTTGCGCGAGTCCACAGAGGGCTCCACCCATGAAGGGTCCATGAAGAAGCAACCTTGTCTATCCCACCATGGCCGTCGCCCACGAAGGACTTGCCTCACTAGGGTAGATCTTCACGAAGTAGGCGATCTCCTTGCCCTTACAAACTCCTTGGTTCAACTCCACAATCTTGTCGGAGGCTCCCAAGTGACACCTAGCCAATCTAGGAGACACCACTCTCCAAGAAGTAACAAATGGTGTGTTGATGATGAACTCCTTGCTCTTGTGCTTCAAATGATAGTCTCCCCAACACTCAACTCTCTCTCATGGGATTGGATTTGGTAGAAAGGAGATTTGAGTGGAAAGCAACTTGGGGAAGGCTAGAGATCAAGATTTATGTGGTTGGAATGGAATATCTTGACCTCAACACAAGTGTAGGTGGTTCTCTCTTAGAAAATATGTATTGGAAGTGTAGGCATGTTCTGATGGCTCTCTCCACGAATGAAGAGTGGGTGGAGGGGTATATATAGCCTCCACACAAAATCTAACCGTTACACACAAATCACCAAACTCGGTGGCACCGATTCAAAGAACTCGGTCGGACCGATTTAGTTCAAAATGTGAACGTTAGGATTCTCGGTGGGACCGACATGTCAACTCGGTGGGACCGATGTTATTAGGGTTAGGGCATAACGTAATCTCGGTGAGACCGATTAAATAATCTCGGTGAGACCAATTTTGGTAATAGCCAAACAGAGAGTTGGTCAGGCAAACTCGGCGGGACCGATTCGCTCATCTCGGTTGGACCGAAACGTTATAAAGGGGAACAGAGAGTTTGCATTGCAATCTCGGTGGGACCGATCGCTCATCTCGGTTTGACCGAAACGTTACGAAGGGAAACAGAGAGTTTGCAATCCCATCTCGGTGAGACCGAGATCCCTATCGGTGAGACCGAATTGATTAGGGTTTCTGGCAGTGGCTTTGTCAACTGAACTCGGTGGCTCCGGATGGAAAGAATCGGTGGGGCTGAGTTGGACTTTTTGGTTTAGGACATATGTGGATATGAGAAAGTAGTGGAGGGTTTTGGAACATATCACTAAGCATTTTGAGCAAGAACCTCATTAAGCAACACCTCATCCCTTCTTAATAGTATTGGCTTTTCCTATAGACTCAATGTGATCTTGGATCACTAAAATAGAAAATGTAGAGTCTTGTGCTTTGAGCTTGAGCCAATCCTTTGTCCTTAGCATTTTGAAGGGTCCACTTTCTAATCCATGCCATGCCAAACATTGAGCTTTCCTGAAATATTTATCTTGGAATAGCATTAGCTCAATGAGCTATATGTTGTTAGGAATTGCCAAAACCACCCAGGGATAGTTGCACTTTCAATCTCCCCCTTTTTGGTAATTGATGACAACATATAGATCAAAGCTTCGAAAAATGATAAATAAGATTGAAAAACATCGTCGCTTTGAGAAGTATGTGATAAGCAAGAGCTCCCCCCTAAATTTGTGCATTATTTAAGATTTGCTTTTGAATGCAAATGCACAATCGATTAGGATCATGGGTTACTCTTCCATGTCACATACATCTTGGTGGAGCGCTCAAAATGATAGAGATTAAAAGCATGCACTCATCACTAAGCAAAGTGAATGATCATAATAGGATATGAAAGATAGCATTAACCAACAAGCATTAAGGGTAGCATATGATCAAACACTTGACCAAATAAGTATCTCACAAGGACACATTAAAGTAGTATCACACAAGCACGCAATAAAGTTTCAAACCAACCAAAAAGAGTGCAAAGAGAGATAAAAACCAACACACTCTCTCTCGAAGCCTATGATCTATACATTTTTCTCCCCCTTTGGCAACAAGTTACCAAAAAGTTTGAACATGCTAGTGCTAAACGACTCTCAGGCTTAATCTTCAGGAGGTGGTGTTGAGAGAACGCCAAGGATGAAAGCTTCTGATGAAGTGGCTGGAGCTGGTGGAGTAGCTGCTGGAGCTGGAACTGGAGGTGTAGCTGCTGGTGCTGATGTTGTAGCTCTAGTGTCTGTCACTGGCACTGCAGCAGATCTCTGTCCTCTGGGCACTCTAGCAAATGCATCTGTGGTAGACTTTCCCTTCTTCTCCTCTGCTTCCTCCTGAAGTTGCTCAACTGCAGTTTGGATCTCTGTGATCTTGACATCAAGGTCATAGAATTTTGTCTCAACAATCCTTTCCAAGCTCTCCTGGTTCTTGGTCAGGGTGGCTAGGCCCTGCTCAATCGTCAGAGTGGATTGGATCATATATCCAAGCTGGTCTTGCTTGCTCTTCAAGAAGACCTGAGATGCCTCTTCCACAGTTGGCATCTTTGCAGCCTTCTCAGCTTTAGCTTTGGCTTTCTTCTCTTGTGCTTGCACAGATGATGGTTCATTCTCAGTCATGACTACTGTGTTGTCCTCAAATTCAGGATAGATGGGAAGATGCTCTTTGTCGAAGATGCACTTTCCCTTGCCCATCTTTGAGTTAATGAGCTCCTGGATGTGTGGGGCATATCCACAACTTCTCTTCTGATCAGCTGCAGTCCTCTTGATTGTTTCAACAATCAGGCTCATAACCTTGAACTTCTGTGGGACATCAAATATGTGCAGCAAGTTGATAGCATGTCCTCTGATCATCTTGTGATCACCTGACTTGGGAAGAAGTGTGTGCCTCGGAATCCAATTGATTGTAGACAGACCAGATAACAAATAGTGTACAGATCCAAACTTATGTGTGTCCAAAGCATCATCAGGGATCTCTTTGTACATATTTGCCATAGAGTTGTGGTCTTTCTTCTTCTTGGCATAGACATCCAAGTCATCGTCATGTTCCTCAGGAGCATTTATGAGTTTTTCCCATTCTTCAACAGTAGATTGGTACCTAGTACCCTCAGACATCCACACAATCCTTCCATCTGGATAGAAGTGTGCAGTGGAGTAGAATTGCATAATGAGCTCATCATTCCACATGGTGAACTTCTGAGCCACAAACTCATCAACTCCACATGCCTTGAAGCTGTCATATACACCCGGGAAGTGTTCCTCATTCTCCTTGATGAATTTCCAATCAACCCATCTCATGTCACACACTATGGGCTTCTTGTCAAGTAAAACAGTCTCATAGAAAACCTGTTGTTCCTTAGTGTGGAATCTGTAGTCCACAGCAGTCCTTCTCCTAGTGGCATATGGATCAGACTCTCTCCATAACCTTAATCCTGAATCCTTCCTGATTTTCATGTTCTCTGAAACTGGGTGTGCATCATTGTGATCAGGGATCTTTGGCTTTAGCTTCCTCAAAATAACAGAATCATCATCTTCTTCTTCTTCAGCAGCCTGAGGCACTGGGGCCTTGTTTTTCTCCTCAGCAGGGATGTTCCTGGTGCTCCTCTTGGGTTTTGGCTTTGGAGCTGGAGCAGCAGCCTTAGGAGCAGTTTTGGGCTTAGATGGAGCAGCCCCTGATCTAATTGCATCTCGCTTGAGCTTTTGAGCTTTGGGTGCTGGTGCTGCATCCTCTTCCTCTTCCTCTTCTTCAGAATCTCTCATCATTGAGGGCTTGCCAAGAACTCTGGCATTGGTCTTCTTGACCCTTTCTTTCCTCTTCTTGCCATCTCCAGTTTCCTTGGGTTCAAGAGTAAACTCCATTGTTTCTCCTATGGCAACTTTCCTTTCCTTAGACATGGGCTGTCTTCTTGCTGGCATCTTAGTCTTCAGACCTGGCTTAGTTGTAGCAGTTGTGCCATATTCTTTCTTCAGCACTTTCTTATTGGAAGTGGCTTCATCTTCAACAGCCACATAGTCTTCATCTTCAGAGTCAGAAGTTCTCTTCTTCCTTGTTCTGGTGGCAGCCTTTGGCAAGTTGCTTGGAGTGCTCCTGCTGCCTTCATCACAGCTGCTAGAGGGACTAGTGCCCTCACTCAACTGAACCCGTTCCTCTGACTTGTTCTGGCTGTCACTTTGGTCAGACATCTTGCAAGCAAACTGTCAGCTGACCCTGTGAATAGGTTATAGATGAGGTAGAATAGATGAGCATCACAAAGTACATGAGTTTTTGCAAAACAGATGATTTAAAAACTTAGTTTTAGTTCTTCACAGAAAGCATTTCGGATCTACCAATTTGTAAACTCGGTGATACCGAAGTAGCTTTTGGAACCTGAACGAGTGAACTCGGTCAGACCGAGTCACAGCTCGGTGGTACCGAGACTGCTAGGGTTTCACAGAGAATCGAACTCGGTCACGCCGATTTGCAATTTTCGGTAGGACCGGAAATACATGTGCTATGGCCTAAGCCAAAATCGGTGAGACCGATTTCTACAACTCGGTCGGTCCGAGATGAATTCGGCGGAGACCTAACCCTAAATTTTCAAATCAAAACTAATCTACGGGACGTTTTCGCTGGACAGGATGATTTCAATTGTGGCAAGAAACATGGCAAAGCAATGTGCTAGGAATCGGAGTTAAAGATTAGCACAATGATCAAGTACGTACCCTAGAGCGGCGACGAACTTGCTACGACGGCAACGGCAGAGAGGATTTCCATTGACGGCGGCGGAGACCAGCAGCGGGAGGTCACTGGCGATGAGAGGACGATCCGAAGACCAGAGGAGGCAGAGTAGGTTACGCGCGGGCGAAGGGGTTCGGAGAAATTTCCAAATTTTGACCCTGCGGTATATATAACCTGACTCTGTCGGTGTGACTGAGTGGAACGACTCGGTGGCACCGAGATGCAAAACTGCAAGCAGTTACTGCAACTCGGTGTGACCGAAAAGTTCTAATCGGTTGCACCGAGATTTAAAAACCCTAGATCAACTTGGTGACTCGGTAGGACCAAAAAGGATGAATCGGTCAGACCGAGATGCACAAAGAGGTTTTGGAGGTTTAAGTCTAGGACGAATCGGGATCTCCCAGTGCTCCTCACACAGAGTGGTTCGAATCTGACTTGACCAAACTTTGTGATGTAGCATGAATAGAGTTTGAGACGAGAAAAGCATAGATAGCTAGAGGGTGTTCTTAGGCATTCTTGTCCATCCATTTGGCAAAAGAGAAAGAGCCAAACAATCATAGCAACAAACGGATGTCCTCGAATGAGTAAAATATGCATCCAACATGCTCACACAATAAAATGGCAAATGAAATATGTGTCAAAGCATGCACAAACATTCTAGCATCTATCAAGCAATTGGCGATGACTAGGTCATCTATATATGAGTATATTGACTTAGGAGTCAAATGAGAACATTTGATCATAGGTCATACTCATCGTTTAAGCACAAGTGGGGTTACCACTTTTACATAAAGCATTGTTGTGTTCACACCATTAGAGTTGATTTAGCTCATTGATTTGAGTAAAGCTCCCCCTAGATGTGATATTCCCCCTAAACGGAATGAACTAACCTTGGGTTTTGTCGATGATGACTTCATGTAGGTGTTGAAGATGTAGATGCTCAATGTTGATGTAGATCATTTGGAGCAATCCTTTGGAGTGAGTTGCACTTTCAATACCTACACGGGTTAGTCCCACAAGGAACAAACAAGGATATCCATAGACATAGAGTGATGCATACACAAGATGATGTCCATGAAAGCATTAGGTTACCTTGTCCCTTGTCTTACCAACAAGAGGGTTTGTGACTCCTTGAACTAGTGCAAGATATGGAAGTTGTTTGCACTTGTCCTTGCCAAAATGATAGGAGTGAAGTATGTTGGCGGAGTCACCCTCAAGAACTCTCTAGTTCTTCTTCTTCTGGATCCACACCATCTTGATGGGAATCCTTGGAGTCGTAGTTGTACTTGATGAAGTGGAACTTGATGTAGTCTTGGGAACCCACTTGACCAAGGCCTTAGGTGCTTCTTGAGACGTCCATTTTGCATCATGCTTTTATATCGATATTTATTGCAATATGGGCTATTATTACACGTTATGTCACAATACTTATGCCTATTCTCTCTTATTTTACAAGGTTTACATAAGGAGGGAGAATGCCGGCAGCTGGAATTCTGGGCTGGAAAAGGAGCAAATATTAGAGACCTATTCTGCACAACTCCAAAGTCCTGAAACTCCACGAAAGTTATTTTTGTAAATAATAAAAAATATTGAGCGGAAGAAGTACGTCAGAGGGGGCCCCACCTGGCCACGAGGGTGGGGGGCGCGCCCTACCCCCTGGGCGCGCCCCCTGCCTCGTGGGCCCCCTGTCGGCTCTCCGGTGGCCATCTTCTGCTATATGAAGTCTTTCGTCGAGGAAAAAATCATAAGCAAACTTTCGGGACGAGACTCGGCCGCCACGAGGCGGAACCTTTACGGAACCAATCTAGGGCTCCGGCAGAGCTGTTCTGCCGGGGACACTTCCCTCCGGGAGGGGGAAATCATCGCCATCGCCATCACCAACGCTCCTCTCATCTAGTGGGGTTATGTGAACGTCGACTACATAACACTTCACCATTATTTGGGCCTAGAGGAAGGCATTGGGAAGTAATAAGTAGATGATGGGTTGCTAGAGTGACAGAATCTTAAACCCTAGTTTATGCGTTGCTTCGTAAGGGGCTGATTTGGATCCATATGTTTCATGCTATGGTTAGGTTTACCTTAGTACTTTTGTTGTAGTTGCGGATGCTTGCAATAGAGGTTAATCATAAGTGGGATGCTTGTTCAAGTAAGAACATCACCCAAGCACCGGTCCACCCACATATCAAATTATCAAAGTACCGGACGCGGTGAACGTGATGAAAACTAGCTTGACGATAATTCCCATGTGTCCTCGGGAGCGTTTTCCTTTATATAAGAGTTTGTCCAGGATTGTCCTTTGCTACAAAAAGGATTGGTCCACCTTGCTGCACTTTATTTACTTTTGTTACTTGTTGCTCGTTACAAATTATTCTATCACAAAACTATCTGTTACCACTTATTTCAGAACTTGCAGAGAGTACCTTGCTGAAAACCGCTTATCATTTCCATCTGCTCCTCGTTGGGTTTGACACTCTTACTTATCGAAAGGACTACGATAGATCCCCTATACTTGTGGGTCATCAAGACTCTTTTCTGGCGCCGTTGCTGGGGAGTGAAGCGCCTTTGGTAGGTGGAATTTGGTAAGGAAAAATTTATATAGTGTGCTGAAATTTACTGTCACTTGTTACTATGGAAAGTAATCCTCTGAGGGGCTTGTTCGGGGTATCTTCACCCCGACCAGTAGAGCAAAGAGTTGCTCCTCAACCTACTGAACCTACTGAAAATGAAAATGTTCCCTTTGAAGTTCCTTCGGGTATGTTAGAAAAACTGCTAGCTAATCCTTTTGTAGGAGATGGAACAAAGCATCCTGATGAGCACCTAATATATGTGGATGAAGTTTGTGGATTATTTAAGCTTGCATGTATACCCGGTGATGTTGTTAAGAGGAAGGTCTTCCCTTTATCTTTGAAGGAAGATGCATCGACATGGTATAGGCTATGTGATGATACGAGATCATGGAACTATAAACGATTGAAATTGGAATTTCATCAGAAATTTTATCCTATGCATCTTGTTCATCGTGATCGCAATTATATATATAATTTTTGGCCTCGTGAAGGAGAAAGCATCGCTCAAGCTTGGGGGAGGCTTAAATCAATGTTCTATTCATGCCCCAATCATGAGCTCTCAAGAGAAATAATTCTTCAAAGTTTTTATGCTCGGCTTTCTCGTAATAATCAATCCATGCTCGATACTTCTTGTGCTGGCTCTTTTATGATGAAGACTATTGAATTCAAATGGAATTTATTGGATAGAATTAAATGCAACTCTGAAGATTGGGATCTCGACGAAGGTAAGGAGTCAGGTATGACACCTAAGTTTGATTGTGTTAAATCTTTTATGGATACCGATGTTTTCCGTAAATTTAGCACTAAATATGGACTTGACTCTGAGATAGTAGCTTCTTTCTGTGAATCCTTTGCTACTTATGTTGATCTCCCCAAGGAGAAGTGGTTTAAATATCATCCTCCCATAGAAGTAAAAGTAGCTGCACCTATTAAAGTTGAAGAAAAGACTATCACTTATAATGATCCTATTGTTCCTACTTCTTATGTTGAGAAACCACCTTTCCCTGTTAGGATAAAGGATCATGCTAAAGCTTCAACTGTGGTTCGTAAAAGCAATATTAGAACTTATACACCTCCTGAGCAAGTTAAAGTTGAACCTAATATTGCTATTGTTAAAGATCTCTTGGCTGATAATATTGATGGGCATATTATTTATTTCTGCGGTGAAACTGCTAGAATTGCCAAACCTTGTGCTAAAGATAAACATAGACCTGTGGTAGGCATGCCTGTTATATCTGTTAAAATAGGAGATCATTGTTATCATGGCTTATGTGATATGGGTGCTAGTGCTAGTGCTATACCTCATGACTTATACAAAGAAATTATGCATGAAATTGCACCTGCTGAGATAGAAGGTATTGATGTTACCATCAAACTTGCTAATAGAGATACAATATCACCCATTGGGATTGTTAGAGATGTTGAAGTCTTGTGTGGGAAAACTAAATACCCTGCTGATTTTCTTGTTCTTGGTTCCCCACAAGATAGCTTTTGTCCCATTATATTTGGTAGACCCTTCTTGAACACAGTTAATGCTAGGATAGACTGCGAAAAGAGTGTTGTTACTATTGGCTTAGGTGATATGTCTCATGAGTTTAATTTCTCTAAATTCAGTAGACAACACCGTGAAGAAGAATTGCCTAGTAAGGATGAAATTATTGGTCTTGCTTCTATTGCCGTACCTCCTAGTGATCCTTTAGAACAATATTTGCTAGACCATGAAAATGATATGTTTATGAATGAAAGAAGAGAAATAACTGAAGTATTCTTTAAACAGGAACCTATCCTGAAACACAATTTGCCTGTTGAAATCCTAGGGGATCCTCCTCCACCCAAGGGTGATCCCGTGTTTGAGCTCAAACCTTTACCTGATACTCTTAAATATGCTTATCTCGATGAGAAAAAGATATATCCTGTTATTATTAGTGCTAACCTTTCAGAGCATGAAGAAGAAAGACTATTGAAAACTCTGAAGAAGCACCGTGCTGCTATTGGATATACTCTTGATGATCTTAAGGGCATTAGTCCCACTCTATGTCAACTTAAAATAAATTTGGAAGAAGATGCCAAACCGGTTCGTGATCATCAACGAAGTCTGAATCCTAAGATGAAAGAAGTGGTAAGAAAAGAAATACTAAAGCTCCTTGAGGCAGGTATAATTTATCCCGTTGCTGATAGTCAGTGGGTAAGTCCTGTCCATTCTGTCCCTAAGAAGGGAGGTATTACCGTCGTTCCTAATGATAAAGATGAATTGATTCTGCAAAGAATTATTACAGGTTATAGGATGGTAATTGATTTCCGCAAATTAAATAAAGCTACTAAGAAAGATCATTACCCCTTACCTTTTATGGATCAAATGCTAGAAAGATTATCCAAACATACACATTATTGCTTTCTAGATGGTTATTCTGGTTTCTCTCAAATACCTGTGTCGGCCAATGATCAATCAAAGACCACTTTTACTTTCCCTTTTGGTACTTTTGCTTATAGACGTATGCCTTTTGGTTTATGTAATGCACCTGCTACCTTTCAAAGATGCATGATGGCTATATTCTCTGACTTTTGTGAAAAGATTTGTGAGGTTTTCATGGACGACTTTTCCGTCTATGGATCTTCTTTTGATGATTGCTTGAGCAATCTTGATCGAGTTTTGCAGAGATGTGAAGAAACTAACCTTGTCTTGAACTGGGAAAAGTGCCACTTTATGGTTAATGAAGGTATTGTCTTGGGGCATAAAGTTTCTGAAAGAGGTATTGAGGTTGATAAAGCCAAGGTTGATGCTATTGAAAAGATGCCATGTCCCAAGGACATCAAAGGTATAAGAAGTTTCCTTGGACACGCCGGATTTTATAGGAGGTTCATTAAGGACTTCTCAAAAATTTCTCGGCCTCTGACTAATTTATTACAAAAAGATATACCATTTATCTTTGATGATGATTGTGTAGAAGCATTTGAAATACTTAAGAAAGCATTGATCTCTGCACCTAATGTTCACCCACCTGATTGGAATTTACCCTTTGAAATTATGTGTGATGCTAGTGATTATGCTGTAGGTGCTGTTCTAGGGCAAAGAGTTGATAAGAAATTGAATGTTATTCAGTATGCTAGTAAAACTCTAGACAATGCTCAAAGAAATTATGCTACTACTGAAAAAGAATTCTTAGCAGTTGTATTTGCTTGTGATAAGTTCAGACCTTATATTGTTGATTCTAAAGTAACTATTCACACGGATCATGCTGCTATTAAATATCTTATGGAAAAGAAAGATGCTAAACGTAGACTTATTAGATGGGTTCTCCTGCTACAAGAATTTGATTTACATATTGTTGATAGAAAGGGAGCTGAGAACCCCGTTGCAGACAACTTGTCTAGGTTAGAAAATGTTCTTGATGACCCACTACCTATTGATGATAGCTTTCTTGATGAGAAATTAAATGTCATAAATGCCTCTCGTAGTACTCCATGGTATGCTGATTATGCTAATTACATTGTTGCTAAATTTATACCACCTAGTTTCACATACCAGCAAAAGAAAAAGTTTTTCTATGATTTGAGACATTACTTTTGGGATGACCCACATCTTTATAAAGAAGGAGTGGATGGTGTTATTAGACGTTGTGTACCTGAGCATGAACAGGAACAGATCCTATGCAAGTGTCACTCCGAGGCTTATGGAGGGCACCACGCTGGAGATAGAACTGCACATAAGGTATTGCAATCTGGTTTTTATTGGCCTACTCTCTTCAAGGATGCCCGTAAATTTGTCTTATCTTGTGATGAATGCCAAAGAATTGGTAATATTATTAGATGTCGAGAAATGCCTATGAATTATTCACTTGTTATTGAACCATTCGATGTTTGGGGCTTTAATTATATTGGACCTTTTCCTGCCTCTAATGGATATACACATATTTTAGTTGCTGTTGATTACGTTACTAAATGGGTAGAAGCTATTCCAACTAGTAGTGCTGATCATAACACTTCTATTAAAATGCTTAAGGAAGTTATTTTCCCGAGGTTTGGAGTCCCTAGATATTTAATGACTGATGGTGGTTCACATTTTATTCATGGTGCTTTTCGTAAAATGCTTGCTAAATATGATGTTAATCATAGAATTGCATCTCCTTATCACCCACAGTCTAGTGGTCAAGTAGAATTGAGTAATAGAGAGCTCAAATTAATTTTGCAGAAGACTGTCAATAGATCTAGAAAGAATTGGTCCAAGAAACTTTATGATGCATTATGGGCCTATAAAACTGCATATAAAAATCCTATGGGTATGTCTTCGTATAAAATGGTTTATGGAAAAGCATGTCACTTACCTCTCGAACTAGAACATAAGGCTTATTGGGCTATTAAAGAGCTCAATTATGATTTCAAACTTGCCGGTGAGAAAAGGTTATTTGACATTAGCTCACTTGATGAATGGAGAACCCAAGCTTATGAGAATGCCAAGTTATTTAAAGAAAAAGTTAAAACGGCATGACAAAAGAATACAAAAGCGCGAGTTTAATGTAGGTGATTATGTATTGCTATACAACTCTCGTTTAAGATTTTTTGCAGGAAAACTTCTCTCTAAATGGGAAGGCCCTTACGTTATCGAGGAGGTCTATCGTTCCGGTGCCATAAAAATCAACAACTTCGAAGGCACAAATCCGAAGGTGGTAAACGGTCAAAGAATCAAACATTATATCTTAGGTAATCCTATAAATGTTGAAACCAATATTATTGAAACCGTAACCCCGGAGGAATACATAAGGGACACTTTCCGGAACGTTTCAGACTCCAAAAAGGAATATGTATGTGGTACGGTAAGTAAACCGACTCCAAAACAATTTTTATGGCAATATTTCTCCGTTTTGGAATATTTAGAAAAATAGAAAAATAAGAAGCAGTCCGGGAAGGACACGAGGGCTCCACGAGGGTGGAGGGCGCGCCCTACCCTACTGGGCGCACCCCCTACCTCGTGGGCACCTCGTGTGCTCTCCGAACTCCGTTTTCTTACACGATACGTAGTTTGGTCGGTAAAAATTCATTATATAATCTCCCGAAGGTTTTGACCCCTGTATCACGCAATTATCCTCTGTTCTTGTTTCGAGCTGTCCTACTGCAGATTAGAGCCACATGTCGTCCTAGGGTTCGGAAGGAGAAAGCTATGTGGATGATTACCTTGCAGACCGAGATCCCTATCGGTGAGACCGAATTGATTAGGGTTTCTGGCAGTGGCTATGTCAACTGAACTCGGTGGCTCCGGATGGAAATAATCGGTGGGGCCGAGTTGGACTTTTTGGTTTAGGACATATGTGGATATGAGAAAGTAGTGGAGGGTTTTGGAGCATATCACTAAGCATTTTGAGCAAGATCCTCATTAAGCAACACCTCATCCCTTCTTAATAGTATTGGCTTTTCCTATAGACTTAATGTGATCTTGGATCACTAAAATAGAAAATGTAGAGTCTTGTGCTTTGAGCTTGAGCCAATCCTTTGTCCTTAGCATTTTGAAGGGTCCACTCTCTAATCCATGCCATGCCAAACATTGAGCTTTCCTGAAATATTTATCTTGGAATAGCATTAGCTCAATGAGCTATATGTTGTTAGGAATTACCAAAACCACCCAGGGATAGTTGCACTTTCAGTCAGCCGCCGCTTGCTGAGCTGATGAAGTCCCAGGGTCGATTGCTGCAGTCCCCAGGTCGGGCTCTGAAGTCCCCGGGCTGACCGATGCAATCCCCGGGCCGGGTTCTGAAGTCCCCGGTGTCGGTGTCAAAACCGAAGGATCTCGGGTAGGGGGTCCCGAACTATGCGTCTAAGGAGGATGGTAACAGGAGGCGGGGGACACAATGTTTACCCAGGTTCGGGCCCTCTCGATGGAGGTAATACCCTACTTCCTGCTTGATTGATCTTGATGATATGAGTATTACAGGAGTTGATCTACCATGAGATCATAGAGGCTAAACCCTAGAAGCTAGCCTATGGTATGATTGTTGTTGTCCTACGGACTAAACCCTCTGGTTTATATAGACACCGAAGGGGGCTAGGGTTACACAGAGTCGGTTACAAGGGAGGAGATCTACATATCCGTATCGCCAAGCTTGCCTTCCACGCCAAGGAGAGTCCCATCCGGACACGGGACGAAGTCTTGAGTCTTGTATCTTCATAGTCCAACAGTCCGGCAAAGGACATAGTCCGGCTGTCCGAGGACCCCCTAATCCAGGACTCCCTCAGTAGCCCCCGAACCAGGCTTCAATGGTGATGAGTCCGGTGCGCAGATTGTCTTCGGCATTGCAAGGCGGGTTCTTCTCCAAATTCTGAATACTTGTTTGAGTAGTGTCCGGCTTCCCATAAATGTTGCACTCCTTGGCTTCCGCGCCTAATAATGGATATTCTCCATGCGTCGAGCGAATGCGAGAAGTCGGGGCATTTTTACAATTGCCACCCTAGCCATGTGGGTAAATCGTCTATTAAAGAGACGGGGATTCTCAGATCCAGATCACACCATCCTCCCACAACGAGTATCCATCGGAGCGCGCCCGGAAACCTATACGGAAGGCCTTGCTTACAAGGGCCCGAGCTGCGGCGTGGTGGCCGCCAAGTCCAGCATGAATTTCTGCCAAAAGTTTCCGCCTTTCCTCCTCAGAGATGCACCTTTCAAGGACTCCGGTAGCGCTTTTCTTATAAAGCTCTCCCTCGTGGACTTTGTAGGCTTTAGACCACCGCACAATGCAACGTGCCTCGTTTGGGTCCTCCGGTAGTTCCTGCCTAGTTAGGTAGGCCAGGAAGGGTTTTGTCCACGGGGCGATGAAAACCATAATCATGTGGGCGGAAGGTGTTATTTCGGTGGCGGAGCCTCCGATTATGTCAGAGTGTTCGGTATCTGGTGTTGTGTCCAAGTTCGGACTGTTGTTGCCGGTCTCTCCTTCCCATACCACGGATGGCTTAAACAACCTTTCCAAGAAGATATTGGGTGGGACAGGGTCGCGCTTAGCGCCGATGCGGGCGAGGATGTCCGCCGCTTGATTGTTTTCTTGGACCACATGGTGGAATTTGAGGCCCTCGAACCGAGTTGACATTTTGAGGATGGTGTTGCGGTAAGCAGCCATTTTTGGATCCTTGGCGTCAAAGTCTCCATTTATCTGAGATATTGCGAGGTTCGAGTCCCCAAGCACCTCCAGGCGTTGAATGCCCATGGAGACTGCCATCCGGAGACCGTGTAACAGGGCCTCATATTCGGCCGCATTGTTGGAGTATGTGTATAGTATTTGGAGTACGTACTGGAATGTATATCCAGTGGGGAATGTCAGGACGAAACCAGCCCCCAGACCCGGCAACATTTTAGAGCCGTCAAAGTGCATGATCCAATTGGAGTACGCGCCGTATTCTTTAGGGAGTTCGGCTTCTGTCCATTCGGCGACAAAATCGGCCAGTACTTGTGACTTAATGGCTCGCCGTGGTTTATATGTTATGTCGAACAGGAGGAGCTTGATAGCCCATTTAGCAATCCGGCCCGTGGCATCGCGGTTGTTTATTAGTCGTTGAGTGGTACTTCCGAGGCCACCGTGATTGAACACTCTTCAAAGTAGTGTCGTAATTTCCAGGATGCCATGAATACCGCGTATGCTATCTTTTGATAATGTGGGTACCGTGATTTGCATGGAGTGAGGACAGTGGATACATAATATACCGGCTTTTGAAGTGGGAATTTATGTCCGTCCGTCTCTCGTTCGACGACGAGCACTGCGCTTACAACTTGGTGAGTTGCAGCTATATATAACAACATTGGTTCACCGATATTTGGCGCGGCCAAAATTGGGTTGGAGGCCAGGATGGCTTTCATTTCTTCCAATCCGGCCGTGGCCGCATCCGTCCAGTCGAAGTGTTCGGTGCGCCGAAGAAGGCGATAAAGGGGTAGTGCCTTTTATCCTAATCGGGAGATAAAGCAGCTTAAGGCCGCCATGCATCCAGTTAATTTCTGGATTTGCTTGAGGTCAGTTGGGATAGCCAACTGTGATAGAGCTCGGATTTTAGCCGGATTTTCTTCAATTCCTCTACTGGAGACGATGAAGCCCAGGAGCTTTCCGGCGGGCACGCCGAAAATGCATTTTTTCGGATTGAGCTTGATGTCGTATGTTCGGAGATTATCGAACATGAGCCTCAAGTCGTCTATTAAGGATTCGACGTGTCTTGTTTTAATAACCACATCGTCTACGTATGCCTCCACTGTTTTGCCGATCTGTTTTTCCAGGCATGTCTGAATCATGCGTTGATACGTTGCACCGGTGTTCTTGAGCCCGAAAGGCATGGTGTTAAAACAGAAGGGGCCATATGGGGTGATAAATGCCGTTGCGGCTTGGTCAGACTCCGCCATCTTAATTTGATAGTATCCGGAGTATGCGTCGAGGAAACACAATGAGTCGTGTCCTGCAGTAGCGTCCATAATTTGATCGATGTGGGGGAGGGGGAAGGGATCCTTGGGGCAAGCCTTGTTCAGGTCCTTGAAATCGACACATAGGCGCCAGGATTTATCCTTGTTTGGTACCATCACCAGGTTTGCTAGCCAGTCCGGATGTTTTATTTCTCTAATGAATCCGGCCTCCAGTAACTTGGCTAGCTCTTCTCCCATGGCTTGTTGCTTAGGCTCAGAGAAACGCCGAAGAGTCTGCTTGACCGGCTTGAATCCCTTTAGAATGTTAAAGCTATGCTCGGCCAGCCTGCGTGGGATTCCTGGCATGTCTGAAGGATGCCAGGCGAATATGTCCCAATTCTCGCGCAGGAACTCCCGTAGTGCGGTGTCTACAACGGGGTTTAACTGTGCCCCGATGGATGCTATTTTTGTAGGGTCCATTGGGTGGACTTGGAATTTGACTATTTCATCCGCTGGTTTAAAAGAGGTGGACTTGGGTCTTTTGTCGAGTATCACGTCGTCCCTGTCCACTGTGGAGCGTAGCGCAGTTAGTTCCTCGGCCGCGAGGGCTTCGGATAATGCCTCGAGGGCCAGTGCGGCTGTTTTGTTTTCGGCGCGGAGTGCTATGTCCGGATCACTAGCTAGAGTGATGATTCCATTGGGCCCGGGCATTTTGAGCTTCATGTACCCGCAATGGGGTATGGCTTGGAAGATCGTGAATGCCTCCCGCCCTAGAAGGGCGTGGTATCTGCTACTGAACGGGGCCACTTGGAATGTAATTTCTTCGGACCTATAATTCTCCGGCGTGCCGAATACCACATCTAGTGTGATTTTCCCAGCGCATCGTGCCTCCCGACTAGGGATGATTCCTCTGAAGGTCGTGCTGCTTTGCTCAATGCGGTTTATGTCTATTTCCATTTTTTGAAGAGTCTCCTCATAAATGAGGTTTAATCCGCTGCCGCCGTCCATGAGCACTTTAGTAAGCCGAAAGCCGTCCACAATTGGACTAAGGACCAAGGCGGCTGGTGCTCGGGCTGTTCGGAATTTAGGTTCGTCACAGGCATTGAAGGTGATAGCCGTGTCGCTCCATGGATTTATTGCTGCCACGTGGCAGACTTCGGCAAGGCTGCGGAGTGCTCGCTTACGCCTATTATTTGAGGCGAAGGTCTCGAAGACTGTCAATACTGTATTGTTGTTATCCACGGGATGGTGTTCTGCGGTATTTTTAATGAGGAGATCCTCTCTGCTCTTGGCCACCTGCCGGAGTACCCAACATGCTCTAAGGCTGTGTGTTGGTATGGTATCCGCTGTATTGTGAATTTTGCATGGCCCATTAAGCCATCCCTCCAATACAGTTCCACGCCCTGTAGTGGGCTTTTGCTTCTTTGTAATTGGGTCGGGCGACTTGCGAGAGTGCACCGTTTTAGTTCGGACTGGGGGTTTTGTCAGAGCCGGAGCATCCCAAAATTTTGTTTGGGTTTTCCAGGCGCTTTCCATCGCATAGTATTTCCGTACTATGGCCGCCAAGTCAGCGAAGTGTGCTATGTCACGGCGACTTATGGCGTTGAGGATTCCCTTGTCCATGCAATTATTGCAAAAGATGAAATTGCGTCTTCCTCGCGACAGTCCTTGACCTTGTTCATTACATGGAGGAATCTGGCCCAATAGTGGTGTACTGTCTCCAGGGGCTCTTGTCTAATGTGGGAAAGATCGTTTATATCTGGGTGGGTGGGTGGATTTAAGTCCGAACCTTGACCCGATCTGAGACCCAGGGGCGGAGGAGTTTCCGATCTTGGAAGTTCGGGCTCCGGGATGTTGCCCGATAGGTCTGGCCCGTTGCTTGATTCTAGGTTCAGGGATTGGGCGGTGTCCTCCCGTAGACGGGTATCCGGCTCAGAGAGCTCGGGAATCCGGACATAGTTTGTCCTCAAGATAGAGGAAGAATTGCCGCATTGCTCCTCCACCACCTCTATATGATGGGTGACCGGCGGGGAGTTAATCTCCCTTTGGTCGGGTTTAAACCCGATCTGATCATAGTCTGTAGCGACTCCCAAAGCGGCGATGCGATCCAAGAGCTCGTTCAAAGAAGAGAGTTCTATTGGATCCAACTGCTCGGCGAGTCCCGAGCTGACGTGGAGGCTATTTACGATGACCCGAGAAGTCATCGCAGCGGCCGAACAGGCGGTCATGACGAAACTGCCTAGTCGGAGAGTTTGGCCTACAGCCAGGGCTCCCCCAGTAGTGATATTGTCCTTGACAACGAGGTGAGCCATCCAGCCTTATGATGACGGCACAGTGGAACTCTCAATGAAAGCACCAATGTCGGTGTCAAAACCGGCGGATCTCGGGTAGGGGGTCCCGAACTGTGCGTCTAAGGCGGATGGTAATAGGAGGCGGGGGACACAATGTTTACCCAGGTTCGGGCCCTCTTGATGGAGGTAATACCCTACTTCCTGCTTGATTGATCTTGATGATATGAGTATTACAAGAGTTGATCTACCACGAGATCGTAGAGGCTAAACCCTAGAAGCTAGCCTATGGTATGATTGTTGTTGTCCTACGGACTAAACCCTCCGGTTTATTTAGACACCGAAGGGGCTAGGGTTACACAGAGTCGGTTACAAGGGAAGAGATCTACATATCCGTATCGCCAAGCTTGCCTTCCACGCCAAGGAGAGTCCCATCCGGACACGGGACGAAGTCTTGGGTCTTGTATCTTCATAGTCCAACAGTCCGACAGAAGGACATAGTCCGGCTGTCCGAGGACCCTCTAATCCAGGACTCCCTCACCCGGGCCGGGTGCGACTGCCGCGGCCCCCGGGTCGCCTTCCGAAATTCCCATGCCGGCTGCTGGGGCTCTCAAGTCGAATCCGACTTCTTCAGGAGGGGCCGGCACGAAAATGGAGCCTGAGTCTGGTGACGGCTTGACGGATGGCTTGAGGAGGCGTTGTAGGGCCACGCCGGCTGGTATTGCTTGTCGGGTGGAGCCGATTCGTGCCAAGGTGTCTGCTTGCTCATTGTCGTTTGTTGGCACATGGAGAAACTCGCACCCTTCAAAGTATCCGCTGAGTTGCTGGACGAGGAGGCGGTAGCTAGCCATGTTTGCATCCTTGGCATCCCAGTCGCCCGACGACTGCTGGACCACCAAGTCGGAGTCTCCATAACACAGGATCCGGCGAATGCCAAGTTCCTTGGCAAGCCGGAGCCCGTGTATGAGTGCTTCGTATTCAGCTACATTGTTGGCGGCGGCAAAGTGAATTTGCAGCACATATCTGAGCTTGTCGCCTTTGGGAGAGGTGAGGACGATGCCGGCTCCCAAACCGGTGTGCATCTTGGAACCATCAAAGTGCATCCGCCAATGGGTGGAGTCTGGTGCTGGTGGCAGGTATTGGGTCTCGGCCCAGTCGACGAGGAAGTTGGCCAGTGCTTGGGACTTGATGGCGGCGCGAGGCTGGTAGTAGATGGTGTAGGGGGCCAAATCTATGGCCCATTTGGCCACTCGGCCCGAAGCATCTCGTCTTCCAATGATCTCGGCAAGCGGAGCTGTGCAGACCACCGTGATTGGGTGCTCTTGGAAGTATGGCTTCAGTTTCTTGGCGGCAAAGTGTACACCGTAGCACATCTTCTGGTAGTGGGGGTAGTTTTGCTTGGAGGTGGACAACACTTTGCTTAGGTAATACACCGGTCTCTGGACTGGTAGTGCTTTGCCTTCTTCCTTGCGTTCCACCACTATGACTGTGCTGACCACCCGGCTGGTAGCGGCGATGTAGAGGAGCATGGGCTCCTTAGGAGTTGGAGCCGCTAGGACGGGAGGGGTGGTCAACATCTTCTTGAGCTGGAGAAAAGATTGATCCGCCTTGTCATTCCACTCAAAAAACTGGTCTTCTTCATGAGCTGGTACAGGGGAAGAGCCTTCTCGCCCAGCCGACTGATGAAGCGGCTGATGGATGCCAGGCAGCCGGTGAATTTTTGCACGTCCAGCAGTCGGGTGGGCACTTCCATCCTCTCGATGGCCTTGATCTTCACAGGGTTGCATTCTATGCCGCGCTCTGAGACCAGAAAGCTGAGGAGCTGGCCGGCTGGTACTCCAAAGACGCATTTCTCCCGGTTGAGCTTGAGCTGAAATCGGCGCAGGTTCTCAAAGGTCTCCTTGAGGTCTTCTAGCAGCGTTCCACGCTTCTCCGTCTTTACCACCACATCATCCACATAGACATGGGCGTTTCTGCTGAGTTGCTTGAGGAGACACTTCTGCATGCAACGCTGGAACATGGCGCCGGCATTCCTCAAGCCGAACATCATGGTCAAGTAGCAGAAGGCTCCAAATGGCGTGATTAAGGCGGTCTTCAGCCTGTCGGCCAGGTTTAGTTTGATCTGGTGGTAGCCTGAGTACGCATCCAAAAAATTCAACAGCTCGCATCCGGCTGTGGAGTCAATCACTTGGTCAATCCTTGGCAAAGCGAACGGGTCCTTAGGGCATGCTTTGTTGAGGCTGGTATAATCAATACACATGCCACTGTTTGTTCTTCTTAAGCACCAGGACCGGGTTGGCTAACCACTCTGGAAAAAACACTTCCATGATGAATCCGGCTGCTAGAAGCCGGGATATCTCTTCCAACAACTCTTCTCTTCTCTTCTGACAGATGGCGCAAGGGTTGCCTGACTGGCTTGGCATCAGACCGGACATGTAGCTTGTGCGCGGTGAAATCCGTCGGAACACCCGGCATGTCTTTGGGTGACCATGCAAAGATGTCCCGGTTCTCACAGAGGAAATCGACGAGCTCGCCTTCCTATTTGCTGTCAAGGTTCACTCCTATGACAGCGTGCCTCTCCGGGTGCTCCGGCTCCAAGGGTATCTTCTTTGTCTGTGTCGCAGACTTGAACGAGCCCTCGGCTTCCGACTCCTTGGGGTTGGGTGACATTTCCGGCTGCTTGCCTGCCATTTCCACGACCCGGTCAAGGAGTCGCTTCTCAGCCGCGATCACGAGGGACTCAGCTAACCGGTTGCTCTCCGCTGCGCAGGCGAACGACTTCTTGTAGTCTCCTGCTATGGTCAGGACTCCCTTGGAGCTCGGCATCTTCATCTTGAGGTAGGCATAGTGGGGGACCGCCATGAACTTGGCCAGGGTAGGCCGGCCAAGTAGGGCATGATAGGGGCTCTCAAGATCCACCACCTCAAACCAGACTGGCTCTCGGCGGAAGTGATTTTTGTCCCCGAAGAGTACATCTATCTGAGTCTTACCGATTGGAGAGCAGGAAAGGCCAGGAACTATGCCGTGAAAAACAGTCCGGCTGGGCTGGATATGTCTCTGCTTGATCCCCAACTTCTCCATGGTATCCTTGTACAGAATGTTGAGACTGCTGCCGCCATCTATCAAGACTCGGGAGAAGCGAGCAGCTCGCCTCTCTGTTGCAAACGTGGCATCCAACACTAAGGCATAAGAGCCGGGATTCAGCATCACCTCCGGGTGGTCGGCTCTGCTCCAGCTGATGGGCTTTTCAGACCAGTGCATGAACTCGGGGGTCTCTGATGCTACTGCATTCACTTCCAACTGCTGCCATCTGCTGCGCCTGTCGCCAGCCACGCTGGTGAACATGACGTAGGCCCCATGCTCCTCGGGATAGTCATCTTGTATGGCACCGACTGGCCGGGCCGCCGGCTGCTTGGGGTGGAGGAGGAGGCGGCTGCCCAGCAGGCGGAGGAGGCAGAAGGCTGTCACTCTTGGCGATCCTGGTGAGCCAATGGCACTTCCGAGTGGTGTGGTTGGACGGCTTCGCGCCACTGTGAAATTTGCAGGGTGCATCAAGAGTCTGCTCATACGAGAAAGCGGGCAGCCAATTGGGCTTGCCGCCCTTCTGGCGCTTGGATGGAGGCTGCCCTTCCGGCTGCTGATCTCCGACTGTCGCCACCTGCCGGCTTGTAGAAGCCGGCTGCGTGGCCTTGCGTTCGCTGTTGTTGGGTTGCTGACGCCGACTGATGTCACCAGCCGGGGCCCGAGGAGCCGGAGGAGCCACTTTGCCAGATGCATCAACTTGGATCTCTGCCTTCATGGAGGAGTCGGGCGTGGCGTATTTATCTGCTATGATCAGCAGCTCGTCGAAAGTCGCCGACTCATCGCAGAGAAGCCTGTGCTTGAGAAGGGTGCCCTCTCGGCACCCGGCGGTGAAGTACTCAATGGCCTGCACCTCGTGCACGCCTTCGCAAGAGTTGCGGAGCTCGGCCCAGCGCGTGAGGTAGTCACGAGTCGACTCGTTGGGGGCCTTGGATGCACAAGGAGAGCTGGTGAGGCTTGGGCGGCCGCTTGTATGTGCTGGTGAAGTTGCGGATGAAGGCTTCGGTGAAGTCGACCCAGCTGTTGATGCTGTGGGGCTTCAGGCTGTTCAGCCATGTCCGGGCCGTGCCCTGCAGCATGAGCGGAACGTACTTCACGGCAACGCGCTTGTTGCCGTTTGCGATGTTGACAGATGTGGAATAGTCGACTAGCCAGTCCTCCGGCTTCACGGAGCCGGTGTATTCGGGCGTATCTCTCGGGAGCGTGAACCCTTTGGGGAAGGGCTCATCTCGAATGCGGGGGCCAAAACAAGGCGGACCCAGCTCATCTTCTTCCTATAGCGCCAGGGATCGGTTGAGATGGTCGATCCGGTGGCGGGCATCATTCTCTCCGACTCCTTCTCGGCGGCCAAGGCGGTCGCCGAGTGTCGGGTACTCAACTGGCGGCGGGGAGACGCGCCTCTCCCTGCGAGGGGGGGGAGGAGGAGGCGGACAGTCATCCCGTCGTTCCACTGCTCTTGGGCGGCTGTCTTGGTTGCGCTCGATAGTGATGCAAGTCCGGCTGCGGCTGGAAGCCGGCTCCTTATCTCTTCTTCCGCGGACGCCACCAGTCGGCGTCCGGGATGTCGCGCCTTGGTCTCGGCGGGGAGGCGGATCGTCATTTTGCCGGTTGGGCGCCTTAGTGCGGCATCCAGCCTCGTGCTGCTCAGCAGTCGCATCGAGGAGTCGCTGGACACGTTCCGCCATCTGGCGACGCTCCTCGCCCTCGAACTTGTCCAGCTCTTCTGCTGCTGCCTGGGCAGCTTGTATGTTCTCCGCGGGCGTGGCTTAGACGGGGCGATCTGCTCCGAACAGGCTGGCGATGGCCACGCCGTGTTGCTGGACCGTGCCGATGTGGCTAGGCCCGCCAGGAGCCAGCGTGCCACCCACAGCTCGGTCCATCTCGCGCCGGTAGGCCTCCGATAGGCGCCTCATGCTGGCCAGCTTCTTGGCGCTCTCGACGAGCTGGGCGCGGCGTGCTTCCAGCATCTCAGCGTCGGCGTCTTCTGGAATGGGCGCAGTCAGGTCCTGCAGCGCCGCATCGAGCGGGTCATGAGCACCTCCGCCGGAGTGCTCGCCGTGGCCGATGACCAGCACTTCCGTGACGTTGCTTCCGCCGCTCTCCGTGCGAGGAAGCGGCTCGTCGTAGACCACCACGTTGGTGGGGAATACGTCAAGCAACGCAGTGTCAGAGTCGACAAGCATCGGGTCGGTGGAGCCGACGGACTCCAAGTCTACAGCAGGCTCGCTGGCGACGTGGAGCTGATCGAGGAGGCTGACGAGGCGGTTCTCGGGGTCTTCCATGCCCGCATCAGACGCGGGCTCGTCGGAGAGGCGGATCTCGCCAACGAGATCGGTGAGGCAGCTTGCCGCGCAGGCGACTTCCGCGCCATGCAGCGCGTCGGCGCAGACTCCGTCTGGCGTGCCGGGTTGGCTGCGCTCGTCAGGGAGGAAAAGGGTTCCTGTCCAGAACAGGTCTCCGGACGATGGTGCACCTCGCCCCACGGTGGGCGCCAAATGTCGGGGGTTGGGTGCGACATATGCTAATGGATGGCTTATCATGGTAGGAGCGAGTAGAACGTCTCCGGTGCCTGGAAGCGGGATGAGGCGTAGGCACGTACGCCGGCGAACTTTACCCAGGTTCGGGGCTCTCCGTGGAGATAACACCCCTAGTCCTGCTCTGCGGGGTCTCTGCATGATCACTAAGGCACTAGTGATACAATGGTGCTCCTTGAGCTGTTTGCTAGAGGTGGAGGAAAGCAAGGCTAGCTCTCTCCTTTCTCTATGGGTGAGTCTAGTTCTAACAGGTTGGGAACCCTTTGCATGGGTGCCCTGGGGGGTTTATATAGGCCTACCCCCAGGGTTACATTGGTAATCTCGCCGGGTGTAGGACCCGGCTGTCAGTGTCTCCGGCCTCCGGCTTCTCCGCTGGCTGCTGGGGCCCGCTGACTGGTCAGGTACGGAGCCGACAGGCTGCTCCCGCCGCTCGCGGGTCTTGCCGGCTGCTGATCACTGTAGCCGTGATGCTAATGACGCAGGCTTGGTCGAAGGGGCATGGCTACAGTCCCGCCGCCTGGCGGGCGATCACTGTAGCCACTCTGCGTCTTGTCTGGGTAATGGCGCATGGGTCCTGAGGGAGGAGTTGGCCGCCTGCTGGAACTCGGCCGCCCTCAGGTCAGGCTGGTCTGGCTTCCTCCGCCTTCTGGGTTCTCACTGCCTGGTGGGGCCCGCCGCCTGCGGGCCGTACCGACAGGCCGTCGTGGGAACAGGGCTCCGCCGTCGGGGATGACGTCAAGGGGGAAGTGGCAACAGTGCCGCGTCGTGTGGAGATCTCCGTCTGTACGGGGCACTGTGGCCACTCCCGGCCCTGGATTTGGGAGGGATGGGCTATGCTGTAGCCACTCCCTGTCTTGTCATTCTTGATGAGGGCGCGGACTTTGAAGGCGGCACGGGCCGACTGCTAGGGGTCGGCTTCTCTGGAAGCCACCCACTAGGAGTCGGCTTGTCTTGGTGCCGGCTTCTGGAACTCGGCCGTCTACGGGCAGCCGGCTATTCCTCCAGTCGGCTACCAGAAGGCAGCACTCCGTCTTGATGCCTTGAGGGGCGCAGCCAGCCCCGATGTCTTGAATGGTCCAGGGACTCGGGTTAGCCTACCCGTGGCCCATTACTCCGACACCTTCGGTACATCAAAACACAAAAACTCATAATAGCGATTGCCACCAAACTTTAAGCGTGCGGACCCTACGGGTTCGAGAACTATGTAGACATGACTGAGACACGTCTCCGGTCAATAACCAATAGCGGAACCTGGATGCTCATATTGGCTCCCACATATTCTACGAAGATCTTTATCGGTCAAACCATTCAATACCTAGTTCAATCTCATTACCGGCAATTCTCTTTTCTCGTTCTGTAATACATCATCCCGCAACTAACTCATTAGTTACAATGCTTGCAAGGCTTATAGTGATGTGCATTACCGAGAGGGCCCAGAGATACCTCTTCGACAATTGGAGTGACAAATCCTAATCTCGAAATACGCCAACTCAACAAGTACTTTCGGAGACACCTGTAGAGCACCTTTATAATCACCCAGTTACATTGTGACGTTTTGTAGCACACAAAGTGTTCCTCTGGTAAACGGGAGTTGCATAATCTCATAGTCATAGGAACATGTATAAGTCATGAAGAAAGCAATAGCAACATACTAAATGATCAAGTGCTAAGCTAACGGAATGGGTCAAGTCAATCACATCATTCTCGTAATGATGTGATCCCGTTAATCAAATGACAACTCATGTCCATGGCTAGGAAACTCAACCATCTTTGATTAACGAGCTAGTGAAGTAGAGGCATACTAGTGACACTATGTTTGTCTATGTATTCACACATGTATTATGTTTCCGTTTAGTACAATTCTAGCTTGAATAATAAACATTTATCATGATATAAGGAAATAAATAATAACTTTATTATTGCCTCTAGGGCATATTTCCTTCACCGGCCCTCTCATGGCGCGCCCAAGGGGGGAGTCCTACTCCCCTTCCCTAGTTGGAGTAGGAGAGGAAGGAAGGGGGAGAGAGAGGGAAGGAAAGGGGGGGCCGCCCCCACCCAATTCGGATTGGGCTTGGGGGGGCCTCCACCTGGCCGTCTCCTCCTCTCACCCACTAAGGCCCAATAAGGCCCATACACTCCCCGGGGGGTTCCGGTAACCCCCCGGTACTCTGGTAAATGCCTGAACTCACCTGAAACCATTCCGATGTCCAAACATAGCCTTCCAATATATCGATCTTTATGTCTCGACCATTTCGAGACTCCTCGTCATGTCCATGATCATATCCGGGACTCCGAACTACCTTCGGTACATCAAAACACATAAACTCATAAAACCGATCGTCACCGAACGTTAAGCGTGCGGACCCTACGGGTTCGAGAACTATGTAGACATGACCGAGACTCATCTCCGGTCAATAACCAATAGCGGAACCTGATGCTCATATTGGTTCCTACATATTCTACGAAGATCTTTATCGGTCAAACCGCATAACAACATACGCTGTTCCCTTTGTCATCGGTATGTTACTTGCCTGGGATTCGATTGTCGGTATCTCAATACCTAGTTCAATCTCGTTACCGGCAAGTCTCTTTACTCGTTCCGTAATACATCATCCCGTAACTAACTCATTTGTCACATTGCTTGCAAGGCTTATAGTGATGTGCATTACCGAGAGGGCCCAGAGATACCTCTCCGACAATCGGAGAGACAAATCCTAATCTCGATCTATGCCAACTCAACAAACACCATGGGAGACACCTGCAGAGCATCTTTATAGTCACCCAGTTACGTTGTGACGTTTGATAGCACACTAAGTGTTCCTCCGGTATTTCGGAGTTGCATAATCTCATAGTCATAGGAACATGTATAAGTTATGGAGAAAGCAATAGCAATAAACTAAACGTCATAGTGCTAATCTAACAGATGGGTCAAGTCAATCACATCATTCTCTAATGATGTGATCCCATTTATCAAATGCCAACTCTTTGTCCATGGCTAGGAAACTTAACCATCTTTGATTAACGAGCTAGTCAAGTAGAGGCATACTAGTGACACTCTGTTTGTCTATGTATTCACACATGTACTAACTTTCCGGTTAATACAATTCTAGCATGAATAATAAACATTTATCATGATATAAGGAAATATAAATAACAGCTTTATTATTGCCTCTAGGGCATATTTCCTTCAGTCTCCCACTTGCACTAGAGTCAATAATCAAGATTACATTGTAATGATTCTAACACCCATGGAGTCTTGGTGTTGATCATGTTTTGCTCGTGAGAGAGGCTTAGTCAACGGGTCTGTAACATTCAGATCCGTGTGTATCTTGCAAATCTCTATGTCTCCCTCCTTGACTTGGTCGCGGATGGAATTGAAGCGTCTCTTGATGTGCTTGGTTCTTTTGTGAAATCTGGATTCCTTTGCCAAGGCACTTGCACCAGTACTGTCACAAATTTTTTTCATTGGACCCGATGCACTAGGTATGACAGCTAGATCGGATATAAACTCCTTCATCCAAACTCCTTCATTTGCTGCTTCCGAAGGAGCTATGTACTCTGCTTCACACGTAGATTCTGCCATGACGCTCTGTTTGGAACTGCACCAACTGACAGCTCCACCATTTAATAAAAATACGTATCCGTTTTGTGACTTAGAGTCATACGGATCATTGTCAAAGCTTGCATCGATGTAACCGTTTACGACGAGCTCTTTTTCACCTCCATAAACGAGAAACATATCCTTAGTCCTTTTCAGGTATTTTAGGATGTTCTTGACCGCTGTCCAGTGATCCACTCCTGGATTACTTTGGTACCTCCCTGCTAAAATAATAGCAAGGCACACATCAGGTCGGGTACACAGCATTGCATACATGGTAGAACATATGGCTGAAGCATGGGGAATGAGTCTTCTGCAGTGGTCGGGCATTGAGTCTGACTCAACTTCACACCTTGTAACACAGGCAAGAACCCCTTCTTTGCTTGATCCATTTTGAACTTCTTCAAAACTTTATCAAGGTATGTGCTTTGTGAAAGTCCAATTAAGCGTCTTGATCTATCTCTATAGATCTTGATGCCCAATATATAAGCAGCTTCTCCGAGGTCTTTCATTGAAAAATTCTTATTCAAGTATTCTTTTATGCTATTTAGAAATTCAGTATCATTTCCAATCAACAATATGTCATCCACATATAATATCAGAAATGCTACAGAGCTCCCACTCACTTTCTTGTAAATACAGGCTTCTCCAAAAGTCTGTATAAAACCATATGCTTTGTGCACACTACCAAAGTGTATATTCCAACTCCGAGAGGCTTGCACCAGTCCATAAATGGATCGCTGGAGCTTGCACACTTTGTTAGCACCTTGTGGATCGACAAAACCTTCTGGTTGCATCATATACAACTCTTCTTTAAGATATCCATTAAGGGATGCAATTTTGACATCCATTTGCCAAATTTCATAATCATAAAATGCGGCAATTGCTAACATGATTCGGACGGACTTAAGCATCGCTACGGGTGAGAAGGTCTCATCGTAGTCAACTCCTTGAACTTGTCAAAAACCTTTCGCAACAAGTCGAGCTTTGTAGACAGTAACATTACTGTCAGCGTCAGTCTTCTTCTTGAAGATCCATTTATTCTCTATGGCTTGCCGATCATCGGGCAAGTCAACCAATGTCCACACTTTGTTCTCATACATGGATCCCATCTCAGATTTCATGGCCTCAAGCCATTTTGCGGAATCTGGGCTCATCATCGCTTCCTCATAGTTCGTAGGTTCGTCATGGTCAAGTAAGATGACTTCCGGAATAGGATTACCATACCACTCTAGTGCGGATCTTACTCTGGTTGACCTATGAGGTTCGGTAGTAACTTGATCAGAAGTTTCATGATCATCATCATTAGCTTCCTCACTTACTGGTGTAGGAATCACTGGAACTGATTTCTGCGATGAACTACTTTCCAATAAGGGAGAAGGTACAATTACCTCGTTAAGTTCTACTTTCCTCCCACTCACTTATTTCGAGAGAAACTCCTTCTCTAGAAAGGATCCATTCTTAGCAACGAATATCTTGCCTTCGGATCTGTGATAGAAGGTGTACCCAACAGTCTCCTTTGGGTATCCTATGAAGACACATTTCTTTGATTTGGGTTCGAGCTTATCAGGTTGAAACTTTTTCACATAAGCATTGCAGCTCCAAACTTTAAGAAATGACAACTTGGGTTTCTTGCCAAACCACGGTTCATAAGGTGTCGTCTCAACGGATTTAGATGGTGCCCTATTTAACGTGAATGCAGCCGTCTCTAAAGCATAACCCCAAAACGATAGCGGTAAATCAGTGAGAGACATCGTAGATTGCACCATATCAAGTAAAGTACGATTACGACGTTCGGACACACCATTACATTGTGGTGTTCCGGGTGGCGTGAGTTGCGAAACTATTCCGTACTGTTTCAAATGAAGACCAAACTCGTAACTCAAATATTCTCCTCCACGATCAAATCGCAGAAACTTTATTTTCTTGTTAAGATGATTTTCCACTTCACTATGAAAATCTTTGAACTTTTCAAATGTTACAGACTTATGTTTCATCAAGTAGATATACCCATATCTGCTCAAATCATCTATGAAGGTAAGAAAATAACGATACCCGCCTAGAGCATCAATACTCATCGGACCGCATACATCAGTATGTATTATTTCCAACAAGTCTATTGCTCGCTCCATTGTTCCAGAGAACGGAGTCTTAGTCATCTTGCCCATGAGGCATGGTTCGCAAGCATCAAGTGATTCATAATCAAGTTATTACAAAAGCCCGTCAGCATGGAGTTTCTTCATGCGCTTTACACCAATATGAACTAAACGGCAGTGCCACAAATAAGTTGCACTATCATTATTAAACTTATATCTTTTGGCTTCAATACTATGAACATGTGTATCACTACTATCAAGATTTAGTAAAAATAGACCACTCATCAAGGGTGCATGACCATAAAAGATACTATTCATATAAATAGAACAACCATGATTCTCTGATTTAAATGAATAACCATCTCGCATCAAACAAGATCCAGATATAATGTTCATGCTTAACGCTGGCACCAAATAACAATTATTCAGGTCTAAAACTAATCCCGAAGGTAGATGTAGAGGTAGCGTGCCGACGGCGTTCACATCGACTTTGGAACCATTTCCCACGCGCATCGTCACCTCGTCCTTAGCCAATCTTCGCTTAATCCGTAGCCCCTGTTTCGAGTTGCAAATATTAGCAACAAAACCAATATCAAATACCCAGGCGGTACTGCGAGCATTAGTAAGGTACACATCAATAACATGTATATCAAATATACCTTTCACTTTGCCATCCTTCTTCTCCGCCAAATACTTGGGGCAGTTCCGCTTCCAGTGACCAGTCCACTCAGTCTCAGGCTTAGGTCCAGACTTGGGCTTCTTCACTTGAGCAACAACTTGCTTGCCATTCTTCTTGAAGTTACCCTTCTTCCCTTTACCCTTTTTCTTGAAACTGGTGGTCTTGTTCACCATCAACACTAGATGCTCCTTCTTGATTTCTACCTCCGCAGCCTTTAGCATTGCGAAGAGCTTGGGAATCGTCTTATCCATCCCTTGCATATTATAGTTCATCACGAAGCTCTTGTAGCTTGGTGGCAGTGATTGAAGAACTCTGTCAATGACACTATCATCAGGAAGATTAACTCCCAGTTGAGTCAAGTGGTTGTGGTACCCACACATTCTGAGTATATGTTCAGTGACAGAACTATTCTCCTCCATCTTGTAGCTGTAGAACTTATTGGAGACTTCATTTCTCTCAATCCGGGCATTTGCTGGAAATATTAACTTCAACTCCAGGAACATCTCATATGCTCCATGACGTTCAAAACGCCGTTGAAGTCCCGGTTCTAAGCCGTAAAGCATGGCACACTAAACTATCGAGTAGTCATCAGCATTGCTCTAGCAGACGTTCATAACATCTGGCGTTGCTCCTGCAACGGGTTTGTCACCTAGCGGTGCTTCCAGGACGTAATTCTTCTGTGCAGCAATGAGGATAATCCTCAAGTTACAGACCCAGTCCGTGTAATACCATCATCTTTCAACTTAGCTTTTTTCTAGGACTGCATTAAAATTCAACGGAACAACAGCACGGGCCATTTATCTACAATAACATAGACATGCAAAATACTATCAGGTACAAAGTTCATGATACATTAAAGTTTGATTAATCATATTACTTAAGTACTCCCACTTAGATAGACATCTCTCTAATCATCTAAGTGGTCATGTGATCCATATCAACTAAACCATGTCCGATCATCACGTGAGATGGAGTAGTTTTCAATGGTGAACATCACTATGTTGATCATATCTACTATATGATTCACACTCAACCTTCCGGTCTCAGTGTTCCGAGGCCATATCTGCATATGCTAGGCTCGTCAAGTTTAACCCGAGTATTCTGCATGTGCAAAATTGCCTTGCACCCATTGTATGTGAATGTAGAGCTTATCACACCCGATCATCACGTGGTGTCTCGGCACGACGAACTGTAGCAACGGTACATACTCGGGTAGAACACTTATACCTTAAAATTTAGTGAGAGATCATCTTATAATGCTACCGCCGAACTAAGCAAAATAAGATGCATAAAGGATAAACATCACATGCAATCAATATAAGTGATATGATATGGCCATCATCATCTTGTGCCTTTGATCTCCATCTCCAGCGCACCGTCATGATCACCATCGTCACCGGCTTGACACCTTGATCTCCATCGAAGCATGGTTGTCGTCTCGCCAACTATTGCTACTACGACTATCGCTACCGCTTAGTGATAAAGTAAAGCAATTACATGGCGATTGCATTTCATACAATAAAGACACAACCATATGGCTCCTGCCAGTTGCCGATAACTGTTACAAAACATGATCATCTCCTACAACAATTTATATATCATCGCGTCTTGACCATATCACATCACAGCAAGCCCTGCAAAAACAAGTTAGACGTCCTCTACTTTGTTGTTGCAAGTTTTACGTGGCTGCTACGGGCTTCTAGCAAGAACCGTTCTTACCTATGCATCAAAACCACAACGATTTTTCGTCAAGTGTGTTGTTTTAACCTTCAACAAGGACCGGGCGTAGTCACACTCGATTCAACTAAAGTTGGAGAAACAAACACCCACTAGCCACCTGTGTGCGAAGCACGTCGGTAGAACCAGTCTGACGTAAGCGTACGCGTAATGACGGTCTGAGCTGCTTCATCCAACAATACCGGTGAATCAAAGTATGACATGCTGGTAAGCAGTATGACTATTATCGCCCACAACTCTTTGTGTTCTACTCGTGCATATAACATCTACGCATAGACCTGGCTCGGATGCCACTATTGGGGAACGCAGTAATTTCAAAAAAATTCCTAAGCACACGCAAGATCCATCTAGGTGATGCATAGCAATGAGAGGGGAGAGTGTTGTCCATGTACCCTCGTAAACCGTAAGCGGAAGCGTTATGACAACACGGTTGATGCAGTCGTACGTCTTCAAGATCTGACCGATCCTAGCACCGAAGGTACGGCACCTCTGCGATCTGCACACGTTCAGCTCGGTGGCGTCCCACGAACTCTAGATCCAGCTGAGGTCGAGGGAGAGTTTCGTCAGCACGACGGCGTGATGACGGTGATGATGAAGTTACTGGCGTAGGGCTTCGCCTAAGCACTACGATGATATGATCGAGGTCGAAAATGGTGGAGGGGGGCACCGCACACGGCTAAACAATCAACTTGTGTGTCTATGGGGTGCCCCCCTCCCCCATATATAAAGGAGTGGAGGAGGGGGAGGGCCGGCTGTTGGGGAACGTAGCAATAATTCAAAATTTTCCTACATGTCACCAAGATCAAACTAGGAGATGCTAGCAATGAGAGAGAGGGAGTGCATATTCATACCCTTGAAGATCGCTAAGCGGAAGCGTTGCAAGAACGCGGTTGATGGAGTCGTACTCGCGGCGATTCAAATCGCGGAAGATCCGATCTAGCGCCGAACGGACGGCGCCTCCGCGTTCAACACACGTACAGCCCGGGGACGTCTCCTCCTTCTTGATCCAGCAAGGGGAGAGGAGAAGTTGAGGGAGGACTCCGGCAGCACGACGGCGTGGTGTTGGAGCTTGTGGTATTCCTTCAGGGCTTCACCAAGCTCTACGGAGGAGAAGGAAGAGTTGGTGGAGGGAGGGGCTGTGCCAGGGAAGGGGTGCGGCTGCCCTCTATCTCCCTCACTATATATAGGGGGAAGGGGGGTGGAGGAGGCGCCCTAGGGTTCCCTAGGGGAGGGACGACGGCCACAGGGGAAACCCTAGATGGGTTGGGGCGCCCCCACCCCTAGGAAACCTGCCCCCCCAAGCCGGGAGGGGTGGCTGCCCTAGGGGAGGCGCCTCCACCTCTCCAGGTTATGTGAGAGGGGTTGGGAGGGGCGCACAGCCCCTTAGTGGGCTGGTGTGCCCCCTCCCCTTGGCCCATAAGGCCCCCCAACGCTTGTCGGGGCCTCCGAAACACCTTTCGGTCACGCTGGTCGTCACCCGGTACTCCCAGAACAATTCCGGACTCCAATACCCTTCGTCCAATATATCAATCTTCACCTCCGGACCATTCCGGAGTTCCTCGTCATGTCCGGGATCTTATCTGGGACTCCGAACAACCTTCGGTAACCACATACTATTTCCCATAACAACTCTAGCGTCACCAAACCTTACGTGTGTAGACCCTACGGGTTCGGGAACCATGCAGACATGACCGAGACACCTCTCCGGCCAATAACCAATAGCGGGATCTAGATACCCATATTGGCTCCCACATGTTCCACGATGATCTCATCGGATGAACCACAATATCGGGGATTCAATCAATCCCGTATACAATTCCCTTTTTGTCTATCGGTATGTTACTTGCCCGAGATTCGATCGTCGGTATCCCTATACCTTGTTCAATCTCGTTACCGTCAAGTCTCTTTACTCGTTCTGTAACGCATGATCCCGTGACTAACTCCTTAGTCACACTGAGCTCATTATGATGATGCATTACCGAGTGAGCCCAAAGATACCTCTCCGTCATACGGAGTGACAAATCCCAGTCTCGATTCGTGCCAACTCAATAGATACTTTCGGAGATACCTGTAGTGCACCTTTATAGCCACCCAGTTATGTTGTGACGTTTGGTACACCCAAAGCATTCCTACGGTATCCGGGAGTTGCACAATCTCATGGTCTAAGGAAATGATACTTGACATTAGAAAAGCTCTTAACAAACGAACTACACGATCTTGTGCTATGCTTAGGATTGGGTGTTGTCCATCACATCATTCTCCTAATGATGTGATCCCGTTATCAATGACATCCAATGTCCATGGTCAGGAAACCATAACCATCTATTGATCAACGAGCTAGTCAACTAGAGGCTTACTAGGGACATGTTGTGGTCTATGTATTCACACATGTATTACGGTTTCCAGTTAATACAATTATAGCATGAACAATAGACAATTATCATGAACAAGGAAATACAATAATAACCATTTTATTATTGCCTCTAGGGCATATTTCCAACAGTCTCCCACTTGCACTAGAGTCAATAATCTAGTTCACATCACTATGTGATTGTAATGAATCCAACACCCATGGGGTTTGTTCATATCTCGCTTGTGAGACAGGTTATTCGTCAACGGGTCTGAACCTTTCAGATCTGTGTGTGCTTTACAAATCTCTATGTCATCTTATAGATGCAGCTACCATGCGCTACTTGGTGCTATTCCAAATAACTGCTCTACTATACGAACCCGGTTTACTACTTAAAGTCATCCGGATTTGTGTCAAAGTTTGCATCGACGTAACCCTTTACGACGAACCCTTTTACCACCTCCATAATCGAGAAAATTCTTTAGTCCACTAGTTACTAAGGATAAGTTCGACCGATGTCATGTGATCCATTCCTGGATCACTCTTGTACCCCTTGACTGACTCATGGCAAGGCACACTTCAGGTGCGGTACACAACATAGCATACTGTAGAGCCTACATCTAAAGCATAGGGGCCGACCTTCGTCCTTTCTCTCTCTTCTGCCGTGGTCAGGTCTTGAGTCTTACTCAATACTCACACCTTGTAACACAACCAAGAACTCCCTCTTTGCTGATCTATTTTGAACTCCTTCAAAATCTTGTCACGGTATGTATTCATTTGAAAGTACTATTAAGCATTTTTTGATCTATCCTTATAGATCTTGATGCTCAATGTTCAAGTAACTTAATCTAGGTTTTCCATTGAAAAACACTTTTCAAATAACCCTGTATGCTTTCTAGAAATTCTACATCATTTCTGATCAACAATATGTTAACAACATATACTCATAAAAAATTCTATAGTGCTCCCACTCACTTCTTTGGAATTACAAGTTTCTCATAAACTTTGTATAAACCCAAAATCTTTGATCATCTGATCAAAGCGTACATTCCAACTCCGAGATGCTTACTCCAGTCCTTAGAAGGATTGCTAGAGCTTTGCATACTTGTTAGCATCTTTCAGGATTGACAAAACCTTCTGGTTGTATCGCATACAACCTTTCCTCAAGAAAATCGTCGAGGAAACAATGTTTTGACATCCTATCTGCAAGATTTCATAAATAATGCAGTAACTGCTAATATAATTCCAACAGACTCTTAGCATCGCTACGAGTGAGAAAGTATCAACGCAGTCAACTCCTTGAACTTGTCGGAAAACATCTGAACGACAAGTCGAGCTTTCTTAATGGTGACACTTACCATCATTGTCCGTCTTCCTTTTAAAATCCACCTGCACCCAACAGCCTTACGACCATCAAATAGTTCTTCCAAAGTCTATACTTTGTTTCTATACATGGATCCTCTCTCGGATTTTATGGCCTCGAGCCATTCGTCGGAATCCAGGCCCACCATCGCTTCTCCATAGCTCGTAGGTTCATTGTTGTCTAGCAACATGACTTCCAAGCACTACAAAAAAAGACACATCCGTGACATTTTGGGCCGAACGAATTTTTTCTGTCATACATATGACACTTCTATGATGATAATTGTGACAAAACCCAGTATCATCATAGATGTGGTGGGCTCCTACTTCTATGACAAAAAATCATGACAGAAAATGGGCTTTTCGTCCTGGGTGGGCCGGAGACGCAGCTGCATGACATTCTTTGGGCCGTCCATGACGGAAAAACCGTGGTAGAAGCAAGGGCGAGGAAAATTTCGGGGAGTTCACGGTTACAGTGGGAGGTCGGGGGCCGAGCGATGCGCGTTTCTCTCGTACACGTACGCGCGTGTGTGCGAGGCGTTGGCTCTAACTGAACCCGAGCGAGGCGTTGGGCTCTAACTGAACCCGAGCTATTGCACTGCAGGCTACGTGTTAATGAACCCGAGCGATCGATCGATGGCTGTTAACTGAACCCGATCGAGCGATTCCTTCGCTGCTTCTGCTAACTGAAGCCGATTAATGCTGCCTCTGGGATGAACAGTGAGCGTTGCGGGGGGGTTTGGATGAACAGTGAGCGGTGGCGTCGCCTCTGGATGAACAGGACCCCGTGGTGTGGTGGAGGGCTGGATGAACAGTAGACGGTGGAGGGGTGCCCGTGGAGGGGTGGTTGAACAGGACCCCGTGGTGTGGGGGGCTGGATGAACAGTAGACGGTGGAGGGGTGCCCGTGGAGGGGTGGTTGAACAGGACCTCGTGGTGTGGAGGGTTGGATGAACAGTAGACGGTGGAGGGGTGCCCGTGGAGGGGTGGTTGAACAGTAGCCGGTGGAGTAGCGCGCGGTGGAGGCTGGATGAACAGGAGCCCGTGGAGGCTGGAGGAGGTCGACGGTGGAGATGAATAGTATCCCGTGGAGTCCCGTTTTGCGGTACGCCACACCCCTCCCGATGAACAGGACCCCCGTTTCGACCGTAGGAGGTCCGTTTCGTCCGTTTTGCGGTACGCCACACCCCTCCCGATCAACATGACCCCCGTTTCGACCGTAGGAGGTCCGTTTCGTCCGTTTTGCGATACGCCACACCCCTCCCGATCAACATGACCCCCGTTTCGACCGTAGGAGGTCCGTTTCGTCCGTTTTGCGGTACGCCACACCCCTCCCGATCAACAGGACCCCTGTTTCGACCGTAGGAGGTCCGTTTCCTCCGTTTTGTGGTACGCCACACCCCTCTCGATCAACAGGACCCCGTTCCGAACGTAGGAGGTCCGTTTCCTCCGTTGTGCAGTACGCCATGCCTCGTTTCCATCGCCTGTTCCGTCCAAGTCCTCCCGATGAACACGACCACGCATTCCGTTCCGACCCAGCCGGTTGGCTCCCACGCGTTCCGTTGCCTCCCGATGAACACGACGCATTCCGCTGCCTCCCCATGAACACGACGCATTCTGTTGCCTCCCCATGAACACGACGACGACGCTGTTTCTCCGTTCCGACCCAGCCATGTCAACGAGCCCTCGCCGTACGTATGCGCGAGTAGGCGTTCGAGACCCTGCCCGTATGTACACATACGTGGCCGTATTTTCTTTCTTGCACCCTGGCCGCTGTACGTACGTGTACATGCTACGTGCGCGCCTCTACTATGACACGTGCGCGCCTCTACATCCACCAGTATATATGTACATACACGTTCGCGACCAGAATGACAACACTACGTACGCTTCGACGAGGTGGGTCCCGACTGTCAGGCACTTCCTTGCGTGCGAAGATGTAGCTGGTGGGTCCCAGCAGTCAGGGGGGGGGCGAATCGTTTTGTTTTTTTTGCCCGGACACACTTCCTTGCGTGCGAAGGTGTAGCTGGTGGGTCCCAGCTGTCAGGGGGGAAACGTTTTTTGTGTGCGCAATACGGTGGCCCGTCCGGTGGGTCCCCGCTGTCAGGTGGAGGAATAATTATTTTGCGCGTAATAAGGAGGCACTTCCTTGCCGCGGCCGTGGACCCAGCTGTCAGCGTCTCCACGCACAGTACTCTTCCGATGGAAGTCGGTCATTGACCACATTGACCACGCCGCGCCGAGAGCACCACGGCGGTGGACGACGGCGAGGCCTAGGAAGGGGACGACACGGAGGTAGGGAAGACTCGGCAGTTGTTTCCCACGTGGAGGGGAGTACGACTGTACGAGGGTTTACTGGTTCGTCTGCCATCGCCGAAGAATAACAGTAGGTGTGGGTGAGTAGAGGGATGGCTAGGCCAGCGATGGGAGTACGGTGGGGCGGTGAGGCCTGCGTGGCAGCACAGCCGGCCGCGGGGAGGAGGGAGCAGGCAGTCCCGCCAGCGCTTGTTTGAGCGGCTGGAGCAGGAAGAGCAGAGATTGAAGAAGCACGACGGCCGTTGGATGGACATCCAACAGTCAGTGCTTGTGCGTCAACCTTTTTTTAGGAAAGCCTCAAATCTGTGGAAAACAGCATACAACCCATCTGCCATTATTTCTAATAATTTACAGCCCATTTGCTAATTCTTAAGGTTTTTTTGGAGCCCATATTCTTTTTGTTAGCATTACAGCCCATATTGTGGCCACGGTTAAAAAATTATACGAAATTTTGCATATTTCGGTGCGGTCCGAACTGTTTTTAATCCCGAAATTTCGACTCACATTCAAACTGATTTAAAAAATAAATGTATATCAATATAAAATCCAACAAATTCTCCACGCATAAAAATTAATGTAATTTAAAATCCTGAAATGAAATAAAAGATATTTGAAACTAATTGCCAGTTTGATGTGTTTTAAAAATGTACAGCCCATTTCTCATTACTGATGGGCCATTTTTTCGGCCAGCCGAATGAAAGCTCTCCTCGTCTTGAAAGATTTGCAGCCCAACAGGCCTGACAAAGCGACTTACTTGGGAAATCAAAAAACTGGGCTGTGGCCATGGACCCAGCTGTCAGCCTCTCCACGTACAGTACTCTTCCGATGGAAGTCGTTCCTTGACCACGTTGACCACGCCGTGCGGAGAGCACCACAGCGGTGGATGACGGCGAGGCCTAGGAAGGGGACGATGTGGAGCCGGGGAAGACGCGGCAGTGGAAGCCCGCGCGGAGAGGAGTACGAGGGTTCACTGGTTCGGCTGCGGTGTGAGGCTGCCGTCGCCGCAGGGCCTGGCCAGCGGTGGGAATAGTAGGGGGTGGTGAGGCCTCTGCGGCAGCAAAGCCGGCCACGGGAGGCAGGAGCATGCGGCACGACCGGCGCTGCTTTGGGCGGCTGGAGCAAGAAGACCAGAGGTTGAAGAAGCAATACGGCCGTTGGATGGACATCGTACGGTCACTGGAGCTAGAATCGTTCATATTAACTAAGTTGACAAAGCCCTTCGTCCTTGTTAACTTAGTAGGCCCACAAGTCAGCCTCCCACCAAGGTGGGTCCCAGCTAGCCGGGGGAGTATTCATTTTTTTGTGCGTAATAAGGAGGCACTTCCGGTGGGTCCGAGCTGCCAGCGGGGGGAACATTTTTTTCGCGAAATACGGTGGCCCGTCCAGTGGGTCCCAGCAGTCAGGGGGAAATGATTTTTTCGCAAAATACTGGTGGCCCGTCCGGTGGGTCCCCGCTGTCAGGTGGAGGAATAATTATTTTCCGCGTAATAAGGAGGCACTTCCTTGCGGCTGCCGTGGACCCAGCTGTCAGCCTCTCCACGTACAGTACTCATCCGATGGAAGTCGGTCGTTGACCACATTGACCACGCCGCGCCGAGAGCACCACGGCGGTGGACGACGGCGAGGCCTAGGAAGGGACGACGCGGAGCCGGGTAAGACGCGGCAGTGGATGCCCACGCGGAGAGGAGTACGAGCGTTCACTGGTTCGGCTGCGGTGTGAGGCTGCCGTCGCCGCAAAATAACAGGGGGTGTGGGTGAGTGGAGGGATGGCCTGGCCAGCGGTGGGAGCAGTAGGGGGCGGTGAGGCCTCTGCGGCAGCACAGCCGGCCACGGGAGGCAGGAGCAGACGGCACGACCGGCGCTGCTTTGGGCGGCTGGAGCAAGAAGACCAGAGGTTGAAGAAGCACGACGGCCATTGGATGGACATCGTACGGTCACTGCAGCTAGAATCGTTTATATTGACTAAGTTGACAAAGCCCTTGGTACGTCAACTTTTTTTTGAATGCATGCAGATCAGCTTAGTAGGCCCACAGGTCAGCTTTCGAAATGGTGCGCCCCAGATGTCAGGGGGAGGAATCATTTTTTGGGGCGGGTGAAGCTAGAATATCCGAGATTGAAGAAGAAGCACGGCATCTGTTGGATGGACATCCAATGACCACTGCTGCTAGAACCGTGTGTTGACTATAAGTTGACAAAGCCTTGCATACGCGTCAACTCTGTTTTTTAGGGGACGCGTCAACTTAGTAAGGCCAGAAGTGTGTGGCAGAGAACTTATAGCCCATTTGAGATTTGTAAGAATGTGTAGCCCATTTTTGAATTCTAATGGAATTTACTACAGCCCATTTACAGTTTGTTAAAAGTACAACCCATTTCAACCAACCGTTCAAAACAAAATTAAATAAAATTTCCCACATTTTGATGGGATCCAAAATATTTTTATCCCGAAATTTCTAGTCAGATTAAATACAATTTCAATATAAATTTATATTACGTAAAAATCTAACGAAACATTGCGCTCGCAACAATTAATGAAATTAAAATTTTCAATATCCAAAAATAACATTTTATAAAGTAATCACGTGTTTGGTGCATTTTTTTTATAGTTACTGCCGAGTTTTTGTAATTACATCCCATTTATTATTTCTTAAAGCCCATTTTCTTGTTAAGCCTAATGCATCCCTCCTAGGAAAGATTTGCAGCCCAGCGGGGCGGAGAATAACAACTTGACCTTGCCTGGGTATTCCTAAAAAAATAAAGTATAGCTGAGCTAGCCATTTTCAGCTTGAAAAAAATTAATATCTGGCCTGGGCTAGACGGGCCACATCCTGCCCAGTTAATACCTGCAGCGATGTTTTTGTTGTTGTTTAGAGGAGAAAAATTAATATCTGGGCTAAACATCAAAAAACTCTGCAGTGCTCACACCTCAAAAACACAAATACTGCTCGAGCTGCTTGGTCCCAGCTGTCGGCCGCTTCTTGTGCAATTCTCTCGTTTATTGACTACTACATAGGTTGACAATGGTGTGGGACCGTGATGTCAGGAAACCAGGAGGAAGCAAAATAAATTATAGTTATATATATATATAAGGAGGCACTTGCGTACGTGAGGCTATGGACCTGGTGGGTCCCCATTGTCATCCTCTCCAAGTAAAGTCATCTCCTCGCCTGCGCGCGCTTTCCGCCCGAAACAGTCAGCGCCGCCCACCCCGCTTCCCGGTGCAGGCGATTGCTTCGCCTTCAAACGACACCAGTGCCGTCCGTCCGTCCATCTGCCGCCCACATTAATGATACGCGGTTTTCGAGGCGACTACTCTGGCGCCACACGTCCGTCCCTCCGCCCGCCCACCATTGCTATATAAACTGCTGCGCCGGCCATAGCCGCAGTCATCCGCATCCGTTCCCTTTCTACTCTCCACACCACTACTGCCCACCATGGCTTCCTCGCGCTCCAGCGCTCTTCGGGACGGGCGGACGACGGACCACAAGGAGATGGCAGCCATTGTTGCCGACCGGCTGGCCGGCAGGCAGCCGGAGGACGACGACGTCCCAATGGAGAACATGGTAGTCCACGATCCGGCGCCAACCCCCTCCTCCGCGCCATCCTCGCCGGTGCATTGCACCATGACCATCGGCGAGGCCCGTGCCCAATATATGGACAGGGTGAGGAAGATGCTTGAGGAGCAGTTTCGGGAGGCGCAGGCCGACGCCGCCTACAACCACCATCTCCTCTAGGAGCACCTGCAGGCGGAGGAGCAGATCGCCGCGGAGCGGGCGGAGCAGGAGGCGCTCCTCGACTCGTACCGCTCCGCCCGCAAGGGCCGCCTCGAGCGCTGGCGGTACCGCATGCGGGTGGCGGAGGCTGCGGTTGCCTACAAAGAGGCTAGCAAAGAGGGCGATGAAGCGGGCGAGGCGCTGTTTGGCGAGACCGAGGACGAGGCAGAGGACAATGCCGGCTCTGACGAGTCCCCGCTCCGTTGGCATCGACGAGGCCCTGCTCCGCCGAGGCCCCGTGGCGCCAACAATGAGGCAGAGGACACTGCCGGCTCCACCGAGGCCCCGCCCCGCCAACAACGAGGCAGAGGACATCGCCGGCTCAGCCGAGGCCCCACCCTGCCGGCAACGTGGGGGAGGATTTCCACCACTCCGCTAAGGCGCCGCCCGCCGGCAACGAGACAGAGGACATCGCCGGCTCCGCCGAGGCCCCGCCCCGCTGTCAACGAGGCTGCGCCACACAGAAAACGAGGAAGAGTAGAACACGGTAGGTCGCCGCCGCTCGGGTCCAAGTAAGGCCACCACTGCTACCCTCCGATTGAAGCCAAGCTAGGCGGGTTGACCATTGACGGCCGGTTAGCTTCTTGGCGGCGACGTGGAGTCGGAGAGCTGCGCTGGAGAAGAACGCTGCTTCTACTTAACTGCTGGTGCAGTTGGCTGACTGACACATGGGCCCAACAGGCCACAGGTCAGTTACGCAACTGCACCTGCAGTTAAGTCACTGAAGCTTCTGTTCGGCTCAGTGGGACACAGGTGGGTAGCTTCAGTTAATTAATTTACCTCCAGTGCACCCCTTTTTAGTTGAAGAATGTATGAAATGTAATGAAATCCGGCATGTTTATATGAAATCCGACCATGTATGAATGAATTTATTTCGATTAGTTCGAATTCCTGTATCACTGGCATTGGATGAACATGCAAAACAATACGTACTAGCATTATTCCCAAGGTGATCACCTCGTTTGCAGCTCCCTCCGGTCCTTTCTAGTCTGCATACAAGTTTTGTCTGCAGTCAAAGTATCTCTACTTTGACCAATCTTATACAAGAAAGTATGCACTTTCACAATGTGCGAAGTAAAAAGGAACAGAAGGAGTACAAAGAGTTTGAGCAGCTTTTTAGCGTTTCTGTACATTGCAATCAAACACACAGGCCTGGCAATTCATAGAGAACATTCAAAACAATTGATGATTATGCATCTCAGCTACTCACATGTCAGAAGCAATATTTACTTCACAACTAAAGAATAAAGAAAAAATTGATCGACGCTGCTGACAGCAAAGGGCGTCCGATTCGAAAATATCAAACGCATGTCTTGCTAAAATCAATGAGCAAAATTTGACAAGGTTGTCCCATTCCAAAATATCAAATGCCTACGATTGTGGAATGGGCAGGGTTCGCCATCAGTTCGTACATTGACATGGCACCTCGTGCTAAATAAACCAGCTGTTCTTTTTGTGCAGTTCCACCAAAATCAACCAAATTCGCGCGTAGCTTGTATGATTTCGCCCTTATATGTTGCAACGCCTTGAACTTATCGGCACCTCCTTTCTTGTGGTGGAAATGAATGATTCGATGTATTCATGAACATTTTGTGCAGTTCCCATTGAAATCAAGCTGAGCACCCCTGTTTGCACAAATACAAAAAAGTGATTAGTATAAAGCAAACTGTACTATGAATTGACAGTTTCAACAGGCACATACATGGTCCATGTAGAGCACACTTTTAGAAAAATGGAACTCACCAGAAAGAATCCTAGAACAACATTGTACTCGCGCATCACAGCAAAAAAATGGAGATTTGTCAGTCCTTCTGAGCTGAAGTTAGTTTGGTCTTGTGGGGAGTAATGTAACCATCCTTCAACTGCTCCTTGTGAAATATCCTTATCTTACCTCAATGGGATATTACGGTGCACATACAGATTGGAAGTCTTGTCTCCATTTGTGCAGTTCACTAAAATCAAGCAACATTATCGTACAAGTAGCACAACATATGAAAGCACACTGCAGAATCATGTGAAAGAAGGCTAGTACTGACCTCTCATGATGCGGAATTCAAACAACTCACAAGAAGAAGATCTGAACCAAATTCGCCTTAACGGATAGGAAGTAAGATCTCCTCTTGTGCAGTTCCACTAAGATCAAGCAATCAAGCAACGTTGTCGGTGTGACATTTTGGTTGAACTGCACAAAACACTCTTAAAACAAAAGTGTTTTGTGCAGTGCAACAAAAGGTCACAATGGCAACGAGGTGAAGTAGATAACCCTGTTTACACAGAGGTGCAAAGGAAACAATTAGTGGTCAATAACGGTGGATGACACAGAAGCCAACAAAAAGAAGCATCTACCTTATCTAAATGGGAAAGAAAGCAAGACAGTAGCATTTCTCAAACGGTGGCATTGATTAATATTAACATAGAGATTATATTAACAATAAAATTCGTTAAACATGTAATTTGCTTTTAACTGTGGCATTGCATCAATTTTCCAGCGGCATTATTAGAGGGTGTTTGTTTACAGGGACATTTTGGTGTAGGGACTAAAAAAACTCCGTGTCAGTCCCATCTAAACCAAACAGGAGGGACTTTTAGGGACTAAAAGTGGGCATTTGGGACTAAAGAAAGAAGACCCCGAGGGAGTCTTTTTGGGACTTTTTCCAACAGTTGCCCCTGCCACGCATCGCACCTTGTCTCTATTAGTTCATTACTAGGGGTAACATGGTCTTTTAGCATGTCATTTAATAACCTCTAGTCCATGTTTAGTCCCTGGAACCAAGCAGGTAGGGACTAGGGAGTTTTTAACCAAACAGGGCCTTAGATTAACAACAGCTAATGAGTTGCACGGGACAGTGGACGCACCAGCACCATGTGCATCTACCGATGTACTGTGGTCATGCACAGTCTGTTGCAACAAAGAACAAACAACCAAGGAGCATATTTGTGTTGGTCCCAGTTTTGTTATCTTTAGACACCTTTCCCTATGTGAGCGCAGCAAATCTAGTCCTGCTCAAACTCTACAGCCTTGTCCCTTCCTTTCCTTTTTGAACTAGTACTTTCGCCCCTTCCTTTCCTCTTTGAACCACGTCCTAGATTTATGCGATACAACTTTCCCCACTACTTTCCCCCATTCCTTTCCTCTTTGAACCACGTCCTAGATTCATGCTATACAACTTTCCCCCTTCATTTCCTCTTTGAACCACGTCCTAGATTCATGCTATATACAACTTTTCCCACTACTTTCCCCCACTCCTTTCCTCTTTGAACCACGTCCTAGATTCATGGTATACATGCAGCTAGAGCAATGCATGTGGAGTAAGTAAATTATACCTTAAGGTACTTGGGGCGTGGTTCGGTGGGCGACGGGACGGCGGCGAAGAAGAAGGGGTCGGAGGCCCTCCCGCGCCGCCGCTGGGTGGAAAGTGAACAGCTGCGCCGGTAGTCCCTCGCCGACGGCGACAGCGTTAAGCCTCCTTCCCTTCCCGGCGGACGGATCCTGCCGGCTCTTTGAGCAGCAGTGAGGGGAGAGAGAGGCCAACGAAGTCTTGTTTAGATCTGGAGAGGGCGAGAGAGTGTGAAGAGAGCAACTACAAGCGCTGAGGCTCCAGCGGGAGAGGGCGAGAGAGTGTGAAGAGAGCAACTACAAGCGCTGAGGCTCCAGCGTGTATATATATACTGGAGAGAGAGTGTGAAGCGTGCAAACCCTAGAAAACATTTTGACCAGTCAAAGAATCCTCCTGGCACAAATTATGCTCAAGTGTAGTTATCGAACCCGAGACCTCAAGTTTGATGAGCGAACAGGCTAACCAGCTACACAACCCTCCCGTTATGTTCAACGAGAGGGAAATAACCTTTTATACATTCCTGCATTCGTGTGACAAGCATGCCGTGTTTTTTTTGTGTGTGTGGGAGTCATTGGGATTTCAATCATAATCGTGTCATGTGGCTTTGGTGGTAAGACTATCCACAGTGGTGCAGAAATAATGCAGCCTTAGTCACCTTACCTCTCTCCACGTAGTACGTTGGGTCCCACCAGTCAGAGGGTGAAACAAACAAATTAATAAGAAAAATTAAAAGCGCCAGCGGTGTATCTTACCTCACACATCTCGCTACTGCTCGGGAACACTGTCCAATTGATCCCTCTGTTCGCTCACGTACTATTTTAAGTGAATCCTTATTATAACATGCACACAAATTTTGGGCACTTGTATTCGACTTAAGTCAGTGTGCCACCGTATCTCGTATACTTACTACTCCCTCCGTCTATGTGTAATAAGTCACGTTAGAAGGTGCAACGGGACCAAGGTGCGTGCGTGTGCGGTGTGTGTGTGTGTGTGTTTAACAGCATGTGTGTGTTAGAGAGAGCGACAGATCGACCTACTCCTACAGAGAGATGTTGTGTAGTGTACGATTTTAGCCGCGAGAGTCGGTGCATCCTCTCGTTTCCGGGCGTGTCCGGTAGGGACATGCGGACAGCTGCCACGCCCGCTCCTGACCAGCCTGGCCCACCCAAAGCCCCTCCATCGCCCGCGCGCGCTTCCCGCCCGAAACGGTCAGCGCCGCTCCAAAGAATCGGTGCCGCATTCATGCCCGGGCAGAGCGGACGCGACCTCTCACTGGCGCAAGAGTGATGGTTGCTTCGTCCGTCCAACTTACTGCTGGGTCTATGTGATTTGACGGCTCATTGGTCTTTATTACTGAGGTGGTAGGACTGCTGGATGTCCCACGCTTTCGGCGAAAGGAGGTACTACTACTAGATTACAATTTTCTCCATTCTTACAGCGGAGGCGTGCAAGAGCAGTGAAAACACGCAGGCTCAGTGATTACATGGCCCACCTCACACTATCACCGTGCGACACCTAACTCTTTACATAGTACTCCCTCCGTTCCTAAATATTACTAGATGAGTCCCCGCGCGTTGCCGCGGAACAGCGGTATATCTCTCTGCGCAAAATTATCGATTTCATAGAACTAAAAAAACTCTATAACCGCATGACAAATGTGGTAGCCAAACTAAATAAACTCCCATCATCATTTAGATCATCCCACGTAAGGAAAAAAGATCAGCCAACTCCTACTGCATAATGGGATTATATTTTTCTTTTTGACATGTTAATGGGACTTAAAAGCTCACTTACATGCATGCTACCGGTGCATGCTTGCATGCAGACATGTTGATGTGATTTAAAACCCACTCACATGCATGTGCCACGGTATTTCTGCATGCTTGCATGTGGCTTAGTGCGGAGCCTCTCAACGTCTAGATCAGACGGCTATTATGGACTGATTTACTTCATCTAACGGCTACATCAATTTTGATGATGTGGCTCAAGGAGAGGATAGAGAATTCCTAGTAGTGGGGGCTAGCTATTACTAGTAGATAAGTCTTTGTAGAGATTCCACTACATACGGAACAAAATGAATGAATCTACACTTAAAATGCATCTATATACATCCGCATGTGGTTCATGGTGAAATCTCTACAAAGACTTATATTTAGGAACGGAGGAAGTACTAGTATAGTACGTACTGTAATTTATCAGCGAGATAAATTTGTACAATGCTATGAAGCTTCCAGCTTCTGTTACATGTATCTTGCGTCCAAGGTTGCCCGTTGCAACATTTCATCAAATACAAAGGAGACTAACATGCATGCTATTGCATCTCAATGATTGACAGATCATAGCAAATATGTACTCCCTCCGTTCCAAAATAAGTGTCTCAACTTTGTGCAAACTTTAGTACAAAGTTGTACTACTACTAAAGTTGACACTTATTTTGGAACAGAGGCAGCTAAAGAAAAAAAGATCCATGCAGTCCCTAGCCCTTGAACCGTGAACCCTGACCAGGCTTCAATTTGCTGGCAACGTTCGAGCTTCCTAATAAATGAAGTTTGCAACCTTTTGACCATCGGATCATTTTGTGCAGTTTCACCAAAATCGAGATGAGCATCCCTGTGGCAAAGAAATTGAAGAAGCGTGATTAGAATAAGATTACTGGGACTAGTTGATGAGACATAAACTCATCACAAATACAGTACGTAGAAGCCAGTAGAGGTATGTGCGGGGCAAAGAAGTAGAGAAATATCCACAGGGAGTGATGTGGGCAGCTGGAGCAGTGGTGCAAGCCGGCTGTAAAGGGAGTTGTACCTGAGGGACGTAGCACAACCTTGAGGAGGGCGGCGGGAGGCGGCAACTGCCCACGTCGCGGCAGTGAGCAAGGGACGAAGGCAACCTCACCGGCTTTGTGAGAGAGAACGGCGGGGACCCCTGATCGGGACGTGCCGACAGTGGGTTTTCGCCGTCGGCGACGGCCACCGCATCTACACTAAGCATCCACCCCTTCCCCAAGCGGACGTGATCCGCCGGGATGTTAGAGATGTGGCCACAGTCGTTTTGTGCGAGAGAGTGTGAAGAGAGCAACCCCAGCAAGCAACCGTGTAGGCTGGCCCGTCCTGACTATGTATATAGTGGAGCGGTTTCCTTTTCTCTCCATATGAACCTATCATATTGCGTACGTGCCACTGAAGAAAAAAAACTTTATTTATAAATGACGCGGCACCTACTACTCGTTCTCCTATAACCTTGCGCTTGGCATCTCCAAAATATTAACCTTGCGATTGGCTCTTCGCCTCTTCGGGAAGTCGAGCAATAATGGTAGTGCAGTATATATCGTTCTGGCTATATGAGACCGAATGAATTGCTGCACGTCCACCACGTGGGCGAGGGTCGAGGGGCGAGGGAGAGTGCTACATACGGAGCAAAATGAGTGAATCTACACTCTAAAATACGTCTATATACATCAGTGTTTGGAGTATGTACTAGTAGTTCATATTGAAATCTACTAAAGGACATATATATTCCAAACAATATGATATAATCTCTATAACCAAGGTAGTAGGGACGAGGAGTAAACGGAGGGAGTAGTAAATTTTTCTCCTCGTCCTGCGAGCCACCGCGCGCATGGGCGAGGGAGCGGGCGTAAGGCGGAGCAAGCTTCACCTCATCCTGCGAGCCACCGCGCCCGTGGGCGGGGGAGACGGCGTACTAAGCAAGCTTCTCCTCGTTCTGCGAGTTGACGGGACACATCAAAAGTACTCCAGTGTATAGAGCCTTGCCTCTAAGGTAGGCCCCACATGGTTTGCCTCTTTTTTTAACATAACACGTCAAGTCGCAATTTGTTTGTTCACCCGTGGTAGACGATCCTCCCTCCACCAAGTGGACAACCAGTACACGTGCCAAATTACCACGTGGGCTGCCTTTTTCGTACAGAAATGAGCTCCACCGTGTACCGCGCGGGTGTGGTTGGGAAAGAGACGGGAGTACGTGCGCCGTGCATGCACCTCTTCTCTTCGTGCACGTCCCCCACCTACGTGGGTGTGTGTGAGAGATACAAACCGCGTTCGTGAGTGTTTTTTGTTTTGGGGTGGGGGTCGGGTGGGGGTTGATTTCGTGAATTATTTGTGGGAATATGTGTCGATGACATCTCAAACAAAATTTTGCATGCAATGTGTGTGAAATGGAGGCCTATCCATATCATACATAGAGGGTCGGGCAATCCACGAGAAGAGAGGGAGGGGTCATAGCTATCGATAGAGTCGAAGAGAGGATCAAGTGGGTGGGTGCGAGATCGATGAAGAGAGCCATCGAAATTGTGTGTGTGCAAGTCAAAGATATAGGGCGACTGGCCTACCGGAACGTTAGAGGGCACATGTCAAGTTTGTGTGTGGCAGGGAGACATGACTAGAGCGCTCGATGTATCGGTGTGTGTGGGGGGAGGGGGTGGGGGAGGGGTAGGCAGAGGCCTAACTATAGAGGTAGAACGACTCGTATATGTGTTGAGAAGGAGAGACCCAGCTATGTCTTGAGGGAGATCGGTCGACATCCATACATAACTGAAGGACGGGAAATATGATGGGACAGAGAGAGAGAGAGGAGAGAGAGAGGGAGGGAGAGGGAGGGAGAGGGGTAGAGTGCTGGATGGGTGATGGAGTTGCTTCTCGAAGATGGTGGGAGAGGCCTACTAGACAAACTGAGGGTGGAACTGCAATGTTATCAATAAGAGTGGGGATGTGTTTCTGTGTGTGCCTGTGCGTGATAGATCTGTCGGGACGCATCCATGGATGATGAAGGGGAACCATGTGTTTGGTAAGCAAACCTAACTAGATCGGTAGATCAATTGTTGTTTGTCGGAGGAAGGGAGAGACACAACTAATGAGGTAGATCGATTGACGTGTGGGTAAAAACGAGTTATAAGGACCTAGCTAGCTATATGTATAGCGAGAGATCGGTCGGTGTACGTCCATTTGTTAGAGGCAAATAAGGCCCAGCGAGACGGATAGACAGAGAGAATGGAGCTAGGAGGTGGTGCGAGAGGCCCAACTACTAGCTAGATAGGGGGAGGAGTGTGCGGTTGTGAGATCGATGAAAAGAGGGGCGAGAGTTTACACGTGTGTCTGACCGTATGAGAGACACGAGGCAAGGACACATAAAGGAGGAGATTGAAGGTGTGTGTGTATGTTGTAGGCAGGCATCGCTGGAGAGGTTTATCGATCGGTGTGTGTCGGAAAGGAGTTGTGGAGACTCTGGGAGAACGACCTAAAGAAAAAAATGAATGTGCCCGGTGGATAGAATGCCGAGGGAGGGGGAGGGCGAGGAGGGCGTGTGCATGCACGAGAGAAAGTTAGTGGTAGCTACAAAGGTTAGAGGATTGTGTGGGTGTAAGAGACTAACAAAGATCATAATTTGATATGAAAGCGGATTCATATATTTGAATAGGAGATCATAGTGTTTTAAACATTGCATGCATGAATATAGCGGTGATACACGTGCTGTGCACATGTTATACCATAATGTGATAATGCATGGCGTTTGCAACTCACAGCTAAATGCCGAACAATCTAAACCATACTATACATCAAACAATCTCACATTTTATTTGAATTTGTGATAATGTGTGGCGTTTGCAGCTTACAACTAAATATCGAACAATCTAAACAATACTATATATCGAACATTCTCACATTTTATTTGAATTTGTGGTAATGTGTGGTGTTTGCAACTCACATCTAAATACTTGTAGGCGTAGGGGGCGGGGCACCATACATAATGTGATAAACACATTATACATATGAGACATGGTTTAGATTATGAAGATCTAGCTAGAGCTAGAAATGTAATGTGATTTGAAATCAAAATAAAGTGGATTCAAAAAATCTAGTTCGAGTTCATATAGTACACATAGTTCATATGTAACTCGAGACTAATCATGTGGTGTGCTGTGAAGATAATACACAAACGATGGTTTAACTTGACAATAATGATGATTGTAGATCTTATTAAAACAGAGAAACGAATTCAAATGCTTTGACTTCACAACAATCATTACTGTAGATCTTATTCAAATAGAGAAACGAATTCAAATTTAGTTCATATTGAAGCGGTAGTATATACGTTTGGAATGCACTAAAACGTTCATTTGAGTAGTAGGTTGCATGCATTATACACGTAGCGAAATATTTTAATTGAACATAACATGAATTCAAAGTTTTGAATGACATTTGTAGTGCGCATTGATTTGGTACAGTACACGTTAGGCTTGTCCGGAAATTTCAACCCGCGCCTTGTTAGCCCGAAATATTTAAGATATATCTTTGTCTCGTTGTGCTCCGACAACTCCCTCCATCTCAACCCGCGCCTTGCTATTCCGAAATTACAACGCGCGCGAAAACTCCCACCTCCTGTGAAATCCCGACACGCGAAATGCCCGTGCTACCCCTGAACCGAAAGAACCGCCTCAAATCGGTGGGGGTACTTTCGTAACTTACCCCACATTTCGGACAAGCGCGTCTCTAAGCCATGGTTCCCCACTGCCATCCCATCCGCCCACCCATTCGTACACCGAGGCCGCGAAAACCCGCGACGAAACCCCACACCCTGCTCCGTCCGCCACCCAGCCGGAGCCTCTTCCCCGACGACGTCGTCCACAGCAACACCTCGACGTCCCTCATCCACCGTACCGGATGAGGATCCGTCGTCGATCTCATCGTCCCGCCGGTTCAGCCACCCCGTCCTCCACCTCCAAGGAGCTGCCCCGACGTTCCCCTCGTCTTTCGCGCCACCTCCATTCCCACACCGCCGTCTTCACCTGCACCACCGGAAGAGCATCATCATCACCGTTTCCTCGGATGAAGCTGCGGCCTAATCGGCGCCACCAAAGAGGTTGTACACTAATCGCCGCATTTTCTTCTTGATTCGATCTCACGGTGCTGCCGGCGCTCGGTCCCGAGCCGACACGGCGCGGCTCCATCCACGGCGGCGTCGCCGGCCACTTCCTCCACGGCGTCGCTCCCTCGGCGGCGACGTCCACATCAGTAGGAGCTGCTGCTGCTTTAGCTCTCGCTCGCGCTGCTGCTCTGCTCTTGCTCTCGGTCCCCTGCCTGGTCTGCTCTTGCTATTGCTCTTGCTCGCGCTGCTGCTCTCGCTCTTGCTCTTGCTTGCGATGCTGCTCCGATTTAGCTACACTTCAGTCGACTGAATCGACTTTTGGGTCAGTCGATTTTCAGGGGTGGGGGGGGCTCGCCGGGGTGAAGGAAGAACCAGCCGCAGCGGGGAGGGGGGCTCGCCGGAGAGGTACCCCACTATCTATCTTAGGGTTCAGGATGGGGGCGGTGGTCGCCGGCGGTGGCGGGGCGGTGGCGTGGGGATCGCCGGAGAAAAAGCTCGGCACGGGGGGGGGGCCTAGAGGGATGGCCGGGGCGGCGGCGGACCGGCGGTGGGGAGTGTTTTCGGGGCGGGCGGGGCGGCGCACCGCCGGCCGCGGGCGGCGGGGGGCTGCTGTTTGGCCGGTGGTGGCTGGCGGCTCAGGGGGTGGAGGTTGAAGATGAACCGCAGGCCCTTGATTTCGTATCCAACGGCTGCAAAATCGACTGACCAGAGATGAAAAAGTCAGGCGACCGACGTGTAGCCTCACCTTGCTAGTGCGTTCAGTTTCGACAGCAAAATTCAGTTTCGACAGTTAAGTTCAGTTTCGACAGTTAAGTTCAGAGATGAGCGGCTGATGTATTTTACATCTAGCACTTTGTGGTTATGTATTTTACGTCATGTATTGGAGATGCTATTAGAATTCCACTCAGGTTAACGTTGTTCGTTGTCTCTCTTGTCCTGCTTCAGCCTCGGCGTCGTACAACTCACCGGAGCTGCTCCAACGACGAAACCCTCCATCACAGCGGAGCAGTACCTCGGGCTCCATCTCCAGACGCCTAAGATCTTCTTCCCCTCCTCCGACAGCAAAGTCAGCCGGAGCATCCTCACCGGCCAACCCAATCACGCTGAGATCGACATGGCTTCGCCAAAGAGGTTGTACACTTGTTGCATCTCTTTTTTACTCTACATGTTATATATATTGTCCACTGAGCACACGGATTTGTTCCTTTAGTGTCTCCTTGAAAGAAAAAACGTAGGAATTTTAATTTTCACTTGTCCTCCTTTTCAAATTCCTATTCATGAAGCACAAGACTAAGAGATAGTAGCATAATAGCATTATAACCGTACATTTTCTTGTGGTTTGACTTAATCTCACCATGCTTCTTTGCATCCTGTGATCTTCCAATTGTTGTGAATCAAACACCCAGATTGGCAGAAATCCTGTGTTTTTAAATTCTCTGTTTTGCACGTGCATTCCTATCCTATTCCTGTCTATTTCCTATCCCTGCATTGTTGGAATCCTCCAATTCAAACGAGCCCTTACAGAATTACTTCTCTTACAGATAGTTGTCAAAGAAAACCTTGCGTGGTTTGTCCCGCTCCTGCTGCGCCGTCGTCCACCCCAGCTCAGCTGCTCCAACGACAGAAGGGTCCAGCACAGCAGGGATCCGGCCTCCAGACTGTCTTTCGCCGCCTCAGATCTTCTTCCCCGCCGCTGGCAGCCATGAAAACTGCATTACCATCATCAACCGAGCAGATGACCTCGAGGACTACACGGGTCCGCAAGAGAGGTCGCACTCTTTCGTGTCTGCTTACGTTATGCATCGCTTAATATTACATGCTACTTTATCGTCCTGTTCACCGATTAGACTCTGAGTCAGCTCCAAACTAATGGTCAAACTTGAGTTTTTAAATGGTTGTGGGGTACATATCGGGGCCGCTATCAATAGTATCTATCTACTATCTGGTTAATCTCCGGTGTCTACTATGAGTTTCATGTTGGGTGGGAAACAAACAGTAAAGAAGCCATTATCTGTATTTTTTAACTGAAGCCATTATCTGCCTGCTATTATTGGTTTTGGGTCTATCCACAGGTTGCTACCATCACTCTGGATTTCTGCATGCACTCCTTACATAATCTCACTATGTTTTATTCCTATGCATGACAGTTATTGTAAACAATGGAACTGAACATGTAGAGCAAAAGAGACGAGCCTTGCGTGGCAATAAAATTTCATGCAGACGTCGCTCCATGGTAGGCGCAAAGGCAGCCCCCCTCCACGCATTTCGGATTGTAATCGAGAGGAAGATATCTGTTCTGAGGGGGATTCAGAAGGAGAAGACAACTCCTATTTACCCCCTGAGGTCTTCGCTCTAACTTGGCATGCTGATGTTGGTTATATCATGCATATGGTGTCTTGCATTGCTTACTTTATACATCAAATATGTCATCTGCTTAGTTTAGACATCCTTTGTGCGAATGCCATCTGTTTAGTTTATTCATCGTTTATGTGAATTATGCAACGCCATCTTGTTTAGCCAGGCATCATATATGTGAATTTTGCAATGCCATCCTGCTTAGCCAGTCATCTTATATGTAAATTATATCAGGCCATCCTTTTTTTCGTTACATATTACATTTGTCAACAATGTTAGTACATTCAACTGCTCTTCGTGTGCATCAGCCATTTGACACGGTGATGGCAAATTCTGGAGTGAAAACAAGGTCTTCAGAGCAGACTATGCTATCTGACGAAGCGCATATCTCGCTGGTTACGGATAGCTCCTCAGAGGAGGATTCAGAGACAGATGACCAGTCCTATTCCCCCCCCCCCGAGGTGTATGCTCTAACTTGGCAGGGTTATGTTGCTCATATCGTGCGTATGGTGTCTCGCATTGCTATGTCATTTGATTAGTTTAGACATGCTTTGTGTGAATGCCACCTGTTCAGTGTCTAATTACCATATATGTGAATTATGCATTGCCATCTTGTTGCAAGACATTATATATGTGAATTATACAATGCTATCTTGTTGCAAAGGCATTATATATGTGAATTATGCAATGCCATGCTGTTTAGCCAATCATCATGTATGTGAATTATATCATGCTATCATTTTTTTGTATTACGTGTTCCATTTGTCGACAACGTTTGTATATTCAACTACTCTTCCTGTGCATCAGCCATTTGAAGCGGTGATGGAAGTATCTGGAGTGAAAACAAGGTATTCAGAGCAGACAATGCTACCTGCTGAAGCAGACATCTTGCTGGTTACAGAGAGCTCCTCAGAGGAGGATTCAGAGACTGATGACCAGTCCTATTTCCCCCCTGAGGTCTATGCTCAAACTTGGCAGGGTTATATTACCCATGTCATGCATGTTGTCTTGCATTGCTTAGTTTTTACATCATATATGGATTGCCATCTGCTTACTTGCTTACTATATAAATCATATATTTGAATTATATCATGCCATCATGTTTACATAGTACATACACATCATCTATCTGAATTATGGCATGGCAACCCATTTAATAAAGACATCATATAGTTATATCATCTCATCCTGTTTAGTGTTTACAGTCATCATATTTTGAATTATGGCATTCTATCCGTGAATGTATGTGAATTATGGCATGCCAACCTATTTAATAAACACATTATATAGTTATGTCATGTCATCCTGTTTACATAGTCTCATATTTTGAACTATGTCTTTCCATCTTTTTTAGTTAGCCATCATAATGTGAAATTGTGTCATGCTATCCTGTTTAGTTAGCCATCATATATGTGAAATTGTGTCATGCTATCCTGTTTGGTTAGACAACATAAATATGAATTATTTCATGCCCTCTTTTATTCCCCACTATCCATTGCACCTGTCTATCATACAATGTCTATACTTTCAATTACTTTTCTTGTTTATCAGCCATTTGAATTGGAGAGCGTGATGGCAGTATCTAAGGGAGTAACAACACGGTCTTCAGAAAAGATAGTGCTACCAGTTGATGCAGATAGAACCACGGTTGTACTTGCCCAAGGACCAGATCCACCACACATAACCCAGACTCTCGCAGATTGTACCCCTACCCAGTTGGACAGAGAACCAGCTACACCCCTTCTAACCCCAACCCCGGCAGATAGTAACCCAGTTCCAGTTGACACAGCACCGTCTCCACCACAGAGCACCCAAACACGAGCAGTTAGTAAGGGAACTGCAGTGCCCAAAGCACGAGGACCACCACTCCGAATCCCAACTCAACGCTTAAAGGAGAAGAAGATTTGTTCTCAGGTCAGGTTCTGTAGCTATGGTTCATACTCCTTTGCTCTTGCATTACTGTATTTACTCATACCAACTATTTTCAATTTGAAGGATGGAATTGAAACTCCAATGGCGCAACAGGTATGTTTTAAACCTGTTTCTTTAACTGGTTTGCTGTTGTAACCTGCTCTATGTTGATTTCAGTTTCAATTGAATAAACAGTTATGTTCTCATGTCATGCACATTACAAGTGTTGTTATTGCTCTATAGTTACCCACACTTATATTCTGTCTATTCTGCTTTGTCTTGAACAAATATTATTTGAACTGTGTCTCTATCTTGATTTGGCAACAAAAACTAGAATGATATAGACCATAAAGTGACCATGGTACATAGATATATGTTTGTTTCATGCTGTTATCCTGTCCACTTTACTACTGAACTCATTTACCAAAATGAGTTTCATATACAACATGGTAAACATGTGATGTGTCTGCTTGTTTCTCTTTTAGAATGCGGACAAAATATTGGAGAACAGTACCGCGTTATCCAATGGTAAAGGAAGTAATGCAGATAAGGTTCAAGATAGTGAGACATCCCTGTTGGTCTCCAAGAAAGCTGATAAAAACTATCTTGACGACAGTGAGGGAACCCAAAAGTCCTGTCTTGATGTAGTGTTCGAGTTACTGGCCACTACTGCTGGCACAAGCTCTTCGAACTCGCTGCCTGAATCAGTTCGTCTTCTTGAGTCTCAACTTCAAGTTGAAAGACATCGATCAGATGTGCTGCGACAGGAAGCTGAAGGACTGAGGAAGTCCCTGCAGAATTCAGATGCATATTTTCTGGTGCAACAGCAAGCGCTGGAGGATTTAAGCGCCAAACAAGAGAAAGTTAATAAGCTTGCTAAGCAGCTTGCCAGCATTATGGGTACCCAGGATATTGTTTCTTGAGATCTTCTGAAGTGGTTTCAGTTCTCGATTTGTTTTGCTGCGGCATTTATTTGCGCTGGTCGCCAACTTTGACAACCAGTGTATATGATATGCTGCTTTGTTCCCTATATTTGCACTGGTGGCGAACTTTGATGCCCAGTGGATGTAATATATGTAATAGCCGTGATAGCCTAGCGTTAGTTGCTTGCTTATTTATTTCCTTGTTGTCTTGTTTATTTGTTTGCTTGTAGTCATTGAATTTCTTTTTCCGCGGTTAACTAGTGGCTGCAATAACCTATTTTTTAAAACTAGGCCACAATAACCATGGGCTAATATTTACTGTAGTGACACTGGGCCTCCTACTGGCCGTAGAAACTGTTGGGGAATGAAGCAGAAATTTAAAATTTTCTACGTATCACCAAGATCAATCTATGGAGTCATCTAGCAACGAGAGAGAGGGGAGTGCATCTACATACCCTTGTAGATCGCGTGCGGAAGCGTTCAAGAGAACGGGGTTGATGGAGTCGTACTCGTCGTGATCCAAATCACCGATGATCCTAGCGCCGAACGGACGGCACCTCCGCGTTCAACACACGTACGGAGCGGGGACGTCTCCTCCTTCTTGATCCATCAAGGGGGGAGGAGAAGTTGATGGAGATCCAGCAGCACGATGGCGTGGTGGTGGAAGTAGCGGGATCCCGGCAGGGCTTCGCCAAGCGTAAGAGGGGAGGAAGAGGTGTCACGGGAGGGAGGGAGGCGCCAGGGCTTGGGGTGCTGCTCCCATGCGCCTCCCCACTATATATAGGGGTGGAGGGGGCTGGTTTCTTGCCCTCCAAGTCCATTGGGGCGTTGGCAAAGGTGGGGGAAAGAAATCTCATCATTTCCCTTCCCCACCGATTGTTATCCCCCTTTTTTAGGGATCTTGATCTTATCCCTTCGGGATATGATCTTATTCCTTCTAAGCTGGGATCTTGGTGCGCCTGGACCAGGGGTGTGGGGCCTTGCCCCCACTATCCACGTTCATGTGGGTCCCCCATGAAGGTGGGCCCCACTTCGGAACCTTCTAGAACCTTCCCGGTACAATACCGAAAAATCCCGAACATTTTCCGGTGGCCAAAATAGGACTTCCCATATATAAATCTTTACCTCCGGACCATTCCGGAACTCCTCGTGATCTCCGGGATCTCATCCGGGACTCCGAACAACTTTCGGTTAACCGCATACTAATATCTCTACAACTCTCGCGTCACCGAACCTTAAGTGTGTAGACCCTACGGGTTCGGGAGACATGCAGACATGACCGAGACGACTCTCCCGTCAATAACCAATAGCGGGATCTGGATACCCATGTTGGCTCCCACATGTTCCACGATGATCTCATCGGATGAACCACGATGTCGAGGATTCAATCAATCCCGTATACAATTCCCTTTGTCAATCGGTACGTTACTTGCCCGAGATTCGATCGTCGGTATCCCAATACCTTGTTCAATCTCGTTACCGGCAAGTCACTTTACTCGTACCGTAACGCATGATCCCGTGGCTAACTCCTTAGTCACATTGAGCTCATTATGATGATGCATTACCGAGTGGGCCCAGAGATACCTCTCCGTCATACGGAGTGACAAATCCCAGTCTCGATTCGTGCCAACCCAACAGACACTTTCGGAGATACCTGTAGTGCACCTTTATAGCCACCCAGTTACGTTGTGACGTTTGGTACACCCAAAGCATTCCTACGGTATCCGGGAGTTGCACAATCTCATGGTATAAGGAAATGATACTTGACATTAGAAAAGCTCTAGCAAACGAACTACACGATCTTGTGCTATGCTTAGGATTGGGTCTTTTCCATCACATCATTCTCCTAATGATGTGATCCCGTTATCAATGACATCCAATGTCCATGGGCAGGAAACCATAACCATCTATTGATCAACGAGCTAGTTAACTAGAGGCTTACTAGGGACATGTTGTGGTCTATGTATTCACACATGTATTACGGTTTCCAGTTAATACAATTATAGCATGAACAACAGACAATTATCATGAACAAGGAAATACAATAATAACCATTTTATTATTGCCTCTAGGGCATATTTCCAACAGTCTCCCACTTGCACTAGAGTCAATAATCTAGTTCACATCACCATGTGATTAACACTCAAAGTTCACATCGTCATGTGACTAATACCCAAGAGTTTACTAGAGTCAATATTCTAGTTCACATCACCATGTGATTAACACTCAATGAGTTCTAGGGTTTGATCATGTTATGCTTACGAGAGAGGTTTTAGTCAACGGGTCTGCAACATTCAGATCCGTGTGTGCTTTACAAATCTCTATGTCATCTTGTAGATGCAGCTACCACGCGCTACTTGGAGCTATTCCAAATAACTGCTCTACTATACGAATCCAGTTCACTACTCAGAGTCATCCGGATTAGTGTCAAAGTTTGCATCAACGTAACCCTTTACGATGAACCCCCTTTCCACCTCCATAATCGAGAAAATTCCTTAGTCCACTAGATACTAAGGATAAGTTCGACCGCTGTCATGTGATCCATTCCTGGATCACTATTGTACCCCTTGACTAACTCATGGCAAGGCACACTTCAGGTGCGGTACACAGCATAGAATATTGTAGAGCCTACGTCTAAAGCATAGGGGACGACCTTCGTCCTTTCTCTTTCTTCTGCCGTGGTCAGGTCTTGAGTCTTACTCAATACTCACACCTTGTAACACATCCAAGAACTCCTTCTTTGCTGATCTATTTTGAACTCCTTCAAAATCTTGTCACGGTATGTATTCATTTGAAAGTACTATTAAGCGTTTTTGATCTATCCTTATAGATCTTGATGCTCAATCTTCAAGTAGCTTAATCCAGGTTTTCCATTAAAAACACTTTTCAAATAACCCTGGATGCTTTCCAGAAATTGTACATCATTTCTGATCAACAATATCTTAACAACATATACTCATAAAAAATTCTATAGTGCTCCCACTCACTTCTTTGGAAATACAAGTTTCTCATGAACTTTGTATAAACCCAAAATCTTTGACCATCTCATCAAAGCGTTCATTCCAACTCCGAGATGCTTACTCCAATCGTTAGACGGATTGCTGGAGCTTTGCATACTTGTTAACATCTTTCAGGATTGACAAAACCTTCTGGTTGTATCACATACAACCTTTCCTCAAGAAAATCGTCGAGGAAACAATGTTTTGACATCCTATCTGCAAGATTTCATAAATAATGCAGTAACTGCTAATATAATTCTAACAGACTCTTAGCATCGCCACGAGTGAGAAAGTCTCATCGCAGTCAACTCCTTGAACTTGCCGGAAAACATATTAACGACAAGTCGAGCTTTCTTAATGGTGACACTTACCATCATTGTCTGTCTTCCCTTTAAAATCCATTTGTACCCAACAACCTTACGACCATCAAGTAGTTCTTTCAAAGTCTATACTTTGTTTTCATACATGGATCCTCTCGGATTTTATGGCCTCGAGCCATTCGTCAGAATCCGGGCCCACCATCGCTTCTCTATAGCTCGTAGGTTCATCGTTGTCTAGCAACATGACTTCCAAGACAGGATTACGTACCACTCTGAAGTAGTACGCATCCTTGTCGTCCTATGAGGTTTGGTAGTGACTTGATCTGAAGTTTCATGATCACTATCATAAGCTTCCACTTCAATTGGTGTAGGTGCCATAGGAACAACTTCCTGTGCCCTGCTACACATTAGTTATAGTGACGGTTCAATGACCTCATCAAGTCTCCACCATCCTCCCACTCAATTCTTTCGAGAGAAACTTTTCCTCGAGAAAGGACCTGTTTCTAGAAACAATCACTTTTGCTTCCAGATCTGAAATAGGAGGTATACCCAACTGTTTTGGGTATTCTATGAAGATGCATTTATCCGCTTTGGGTTCGAGCTTATCAGCCTGAAACTTTTTCACATAAGCGTCGCAGCCCCAAACTTTTAAGAAACGATAGCTTAGGTTTCTCTAAACCATAGTTCATACGGTGTCGTCTCAACGGAATTGCGTGGTGCCCTATTTAAAGTGAATGCGGTTGTCTCTAATGCCTAACCCATAAACGATAGTTGTAATTCGATAAGAGACATCATGGTATGCACCATATCCAATAGGGTGCAGTTATGATGTTCGGACACACCATCACAATATGGTGTTCCAGGCGGTATTAGTCGTGAAACAATTTCCACAATTTCTTAATTGTGTGCCAAACTCGTAACTCAGATATTCATCTCTATGATCATATCACAGACATTTTATCCTCTTGTCACGACGATCTTCAACTTCACTCTGAAATTACTTGAACCTTTCAATAATTCAGACTTGTGTTTCATCAAGTAAATATTCTCAGCATCTACTCAAATCATCTGTCAAGTAAGAACATAACGATATCCACTGCGTGCCTCAGCACTCATTGGACTGCACACATAAATGTATTACTTCCAACAAGTTGCTCTCTTGTTCCATCTTACTGAAAACGAGGCCTTTCAGTCATCTTGCCCATGTGGTATGATTTGCATGTCTCAAGTGATTCAAAATCAAGTGAGTCCAAATGATCCATCTGTATGGACTTTCTTCATTCATATATACTAATAGTCATGGTTCGCATGTCTCAATGTTTTCACAAACGAGTGAGTCCAAAGATCCATCAACATGGAGCTTCTTCATGCGTTTTATACCAATATGACTCAAGTGGCAGTGCCACAAGTATGTGGTACTATCATTACTATCTTATATCTTTTGGCATGAACATGTGTATCATTACGATCGAGATTCAATAAACCATTCATTTTAGGTGCAAGACCATTGAAGGTATTATTCAAATAGACAGAGTAACCATTATTCTCCTTTAATGAATAACCGTATTGCGATAAACATAATCCAATCATGTCTATGCTCAACGCAAACACCAAATAATAATTATTCAGGTTTAACCCCAATCTCGATGGTAGAGGGAGCATGCGATGCTTGATCACATCAACCTTGGAAACACTTCCTACACATATCGTCATCTCACCTTTAGCTAGTCTCCGTTTATTCCGCAGCTTTTATTTCGAGTTACTAACATTTAGCAACCGAACCGGTATCTAATACCCTGGTGCTACTAGGAGTACTAGTAAAGTACACATTAATATAATGTATATCCAATATACTTCTATCGACCTTGCCAGCCTTCTCATCTACGAAGTATCTAGGGTAGTTCTGCTTCAGTGACCGTTCCCCTAATTTCAGAAGCACTTAGTCTCGGGTTTAGGTTCAACCTTGGGTTTCTTCACTAGAGCAGCAACTGATTTGCCGTTTCATGAAGTATCCCTTCTTGCAACTAGTGGTTTTACTAACCATCAACAATTGATGCTCCTTCTTGATTTCTACTTTCGCGGTGACAAACAACGCGAGTTGCTCAATGATCATCATGTCTATCCCTGATATGTTATAGTTCATCACGAAGCTCTAATAGCTTGGTGGCAGTGACTATGGAGAACCATCACTATCTCATCTGGAAGATTAACTCCCACTCGATTCAAGTGATTGTAGTACTCAGACAATCTGAGCACATGCTCAACGATTGAGCTTTTCTCCCTTAGTTGCAGGCTTAAGAAACTTGTCAGAGGTCTCATACCTCTTGACGTGGGCATTAGTCTGAAATCCCAATTTCAGTCTTTGGAACATCTCATATGTTCTGCGACGTTTCAAAACCGTCTTTGGTGCCACAATTTTAAACCGTTAGGATCACACACTGAACTATCACGTAGTCATCAAAACGTGTATGTCAGATGTTTCGTAACATCTACAGACGACGCTCGAGGTTCAGCACACCGAGCGGTGCATTAAGGACATAAGCCTTCTGTGCAGCAATGAGGACAATCCTCAGTTTACGGACCCAGTCCGCATAATTGCTACTATCAACTTTCAACTAAATTTTCTCTAGGAACATATCTTAGTAGAACTAAGGCGTAAGCTACGACATTATTTGCAAATTCCTTTTGACTATGTTCATGATAATTAAGTTCATCTGATTATTTAATGAACTCCCACTTAGATAGACTCCCCTCTAGTCATCTAAGTGATACATGATCCGAATCGACTAGGCCGTGTCCGATCATCACGTGAGACGGACTAGTCATCATCGGTGAACATCTCCATGTTGATCGTATCTACTATACGACTCATGTTCGACCTTTCGGTCTCTTGTGTTCCGAGGCCATGTCTGTACATGCTAGGCTCGTCAAGTCAACCTAAGTGTTTTGCTTGTGTTTCGAGGCCATGTCTGTACATGCTAGGTTCGTCAACACCCGTTGTATGCGAACGTTAGAATCTATCACACCCGATCATCACGTGGTGCTTCGAAACAACGAACCTTCGCAACGGTGCACAGTTAGGGGGAACACATCTCTTGAAATTTTAGTGAGGGATCATCTTATTTATGCTACCGTCGTTCTAAGCAAATAAGATGTAAACATGACAAACATCACATGCAAATCATAAAGTGACATGATATGGCCAATATCATCTTGCGCCTTTTGATCTCCATCTTCGAGGCGTGGCATGATCACCTTCGTCACCGGCATGACACCATGATCTCCATCATCATGATCTCCATCATCGTGTCTTCATGAAGTTGTCTCGCCAACTATTGCTTCTACTACTATGGCTAACGGTTAGCAATAAAGTAAAGTAATTACATGGCGTTTTTCATTGACACGCAGGTCATACAATAAATTAAGACAACTCCTATGGCTCCTGCCGGTTGTCATACTCATCGACATGCAAGTCGTGATTCCTATTACAAGAACATGTCAATCTCATACATCACATATATCATTCATCACATCCTTTTGGCCATATCACATCACATAGCATACCCTGCAAAAACAAGTTAGACGTCCTCTAATTGTTGTTGCATGTTTTACGTGGCTGCTATGGGTTTCTAGCAAGAACGTTTCTTACCTACGCAAAAGCCACAACGGTGATATGCCAATTGCTATTTACCCTTCATAAGGACCCTTTTCATCGAATCCGATCCGACTAAAGTGGGAGAGACAGACACCCGCTAGCCACCTTATGCATCAAGTGCATGTCAGTCGGTGGAACCTGTCTCACGTAAGAGTACGTGTAAGGTCGATCCGGGCCGCTTCATCCCACAATGCCGCCGAATCAAGATAAGACTAGTAAAGGTAAGAAAATTGAACAAATCGTCGCCCACAACTACTTTCTGTTCTACTCGTGCATAGAATCTACGCATAAACCTGCCTCTGATACCACTGTTGGGGAACGAAGCAGAAATTTAAAATTTTCTACGTATCACCAAGATCAATCTATGGAGTCATCTAGCAACGAGAGAGAGGGGAGTGCATCTACATACCCTTGTAGATCACGCGCGGAAGCGTTCAAGAGAACGGGGTTGATGGAGTCGTACTCGTCGTGATCCAAATCACCGATGATCCTAGCGCCGAACGGACGACACCTCCGCGTTCAACACACGTACGGAGCGGGGACGTCTCCTCCTTCTTGATCCAGCAAGGGGGGAGGAGAAGTTGATGGAGATCCAGCAGCACGACGGCGTGGTGGTGGAAGTAGCGGGATCCCGGCAGGGCTTCGCCAAGCGTAAGCGGGGAGGAAGAGGTGTCACGGGAGGGAGGGAGGCGCCAGGGCTTGGGGTGCTGCTCCCATGCGCCTCCCCACTATATATAGGGGTGGAGGGGGCTGGTTTCTTGCCCTCCAAGTCCATTGGGGCGTTGGCAAAGGTGGGGGAAAGAAATCCCATCATTTCCCTTCCCCACCGATTGTTATCCCCCTTTTTTAGGGATCTTGATCTTATCCCTTCGGGATATGATCTTATTCCTTCTAAGGTGGGATCTTGGTGCGCCTTGACCAGGGGTGTGGGGCCTTTCCCCCAATACCCACGTTCATGTGGGTCCCCCCATGAAGGTGGGCCCCACTTCGGAACCTTCTAGAACCTTCCCGGTACAATACCGAAAAATCCCGAACATTTTCCGGTGGCCAAAATAGGACTTCCCATATATAAATCTTTACCTCCGGACCATTCCGGAACTCCTCGTGACGTCCGGGATCTCATCCGGGACTCCGAACAACTTTCGGTTAACCGCATACTAATATCTCTACAACTCTAGCGCACCGAACCTTAAGTGTGTAGACCCTACGGGTTCGGGACACATGCAGACATGACCGAGACGACTCTCCGGTCAATAACCAACAGCTGGATCTGGATACCCATGTTGGCTCCCACATGTTCCACGATGATCTCATCGGATGAACCACGATGTCGAGGATTCAATCAATCCCGTATACAATTCCCTTTGTCAATCGGTACGTTACTTGCCCGAGATTCGATCGTCGGTATCCCAATACCTTGTTCAATCTCGTTACCGGCAAGTCACTTTACTCGTACTGTAACGCATGATCCCGTGGCTAACTCCTTAGTCACATTGAGCTCATTATGATGATGCATTACTGAGTGGGCCCAGAGATACCTCTCCGTCATACGGAGTGACAAATCCCAGTCTCGATTCGTGCCAACCCAACAGACACTTTCGGAGATACCTGTAGTGCACCTTTATAGCCACCCAGTTACGTTGTGACGTTTGGTACACCCAAAGCATTCCTACGATATCCAGGAGTTGCACAATCTCATGGTATAAGGAAATGATACTTGACATTAGAAAAGCTCTAGCAAACGAACTACACGATCTTGTGCTATGCTTAGGATTGGGTCTTGTCCATCACATCATTCTCCTAATGATGTGATCCCGTTATCAATGACATCCAATGTCCATGGTCAGGAAACCATAACCATCTATTGATCAATGAGCTAGTCAACTAGAGGCTTACTAGGGACATGTTGTGGTCTATGTGTTCACACATGTATTACGGTTTCCAGTTAATACAATTATAGCATGAACAACAGACAATTATCACGAACAAGGAAATACTATAATAACCATTTTATTATTGCCTCTAGGGCATATTTCCAACAGAAACAGTGGGCCTTCTACGGGCCGTCGAAACAATGGGCCTTCTACGGGCCGTAGAAACAATGGGCCTTCTGCGGGCCGTATCATCAATGGGCCTTATACGGGCCGTATGATCGATTGGCCAAACATGGGCCAAACAGACCGCATTATGGCCGTAAACGGGCTAGAATTGGAATCGTCCGTTCATGGGCCGACCATAACGGGCCATCGTTAATAGGCCGTATTTGATGACGCTATGAAAACGGCCCAACGTATTAACGGACCACAAACGGGCCGACTGTAACCACGGGCTGAATTTGGCCCACAAGCAGAAAATGACAGTAACGGGCCGTAAGTAAACGAATGCTGGAAATGAGCCCAAGAATAAATGGGCTCTGAGAAGGCCGAAGGATAACATGGGCTGGAAACGGCCCAACGGAATAATGGGCCGTTAATGGGTATAAAGTGATACATTGTTCATTACGGGCCAGTTTCACCACGGGCCGTTAATGGGTGTAAAGTGATACACTGTTCATTACGGGCCAGTTTCACCACGGGCCGTTAATAGGCCAAGAGTTACATAGGGCCTCATATGGACCGAAAGATGTCATGGGCCATACATGCGCCAGAAGTGAAAACGGGCTGGAATCATATTGGATGGCCCAGATGACGCTACTGGGCCTAATTCGGATAGGGCATAACGGGCCTTGGGTTAGCGGGCTGTAAATGGGCTATATGCGAACAGGCCGTTAACAGGATTTCCATGGGCCGGCCCGCCACCTTTTGACCAAGTCAAACGGGCCAGCCTTTTCACAGGAATGGGCCTCTGTTGGGCCGTGCCATGTGTCGACGTATCATAGGCGCCTTCCGTCCAATGAGTGGATGACATCTGTCCCAACGATGAGCCGACACGTGTTTCCTCCAGCCAATGATGATTTTACACGTGGAAAATCCCCATTGGTCGGGGGTGTTAACGGGTTATCGGATCCAAAACCCGACCCGATAGCTTAACGGCGTTCCGTTACGGTGGATGCCACATGTCGGTCACCCTTGACGAAAGCACTTCTGTGACGCGCGATTTATCGTCATGGAAGTGGACACTTCTGTGATGATAATTTTGGCAATGTCATGGAACACTTCTACGACAGCACAGGTATGACTATCTTGATTCTGTCATAAATTTGTCATGGATGTACATGCATGACAGAAAACGTGACCTACTGTGACAAACACGTATCATCACGGATGTGTATTTTTTTTAGTGAAGACAGGATTACGTACCACTCTGAAGTAGTACGCATCCTTGTCGACCTACGAGGTTTGGTAGTGACTTGATCCAAAGTTTCATGATCACTATCATAAGCTTCCACTTCAATTGGTGTAGGTGCCACAGGAACAACTTCCTGTGCCCTGCTACACACTAGTTGAAGTGACGGTTCAATAACCTCATCAAGTCTCCACCATCCTCCCACTCAATTCTTTCGAGAGAAACTTTTCCTCAAGAAAGGACCTGTCGAAACAATCACTTTTGCTTCCGGATCTGAAATAGGAGGTATACCCAACTGTTTTGGGTATTCTATGAAGATGCATTTATCCTCTTTGGGTTCGAGCTTATCAGCCTGAAACTTTTTCACATAAGCGTCGCAACCCCAAACTTTTAAGAAATGACAACTTAGGTTTTTCTAAACCATAGTTCATACGGTGTCATCTCAATGAAATTGCGTGGTGCCCTATTTAAAGTGAATGTGGTTGTCTGTAATGCCTAACCCATAAACGATAGTGGTAATTCGATAAGAGACATCATAGTATGCACCATATCCAATAGGGTGCAGTTATGATGTTCAGACACACCATCACACTATGGTGTTCCAGGCGGTATTAGTTGTGAAACAATTTCCACAATGTCTTAATTGTGTGCCAAACTCGTAACTCAGATATTCATCTCTATGATCATATCATAGACATTTCATCCTCTTGTCACGACGATCTTCAACTTCACTCTAAAATTACTTAAACCTTTCAGTAATTCAGACTTGTGTTTCATCAAGTAAATATACTTAGCATCTACTCAAATCATCTGTGAAGTAAGAACATAACGATATCCACTGCGTGCCTCAGCACTCATTGGACTGCACACATCAAAATGTATTACTTCCAACAAGTTGCTTTCTTATTCCATCTTACTGAAAACGAGGCCTTTCAGTCATCTTGCCCATGTGGTATGATTTGCATGTCTCAAGTGATTCAAAATCAAGTGAGTCCAAACGATCCATCTGTATGGAGTTTCTTCATGCATATCTACCAATAGACATGGTTCGCATGTCTCAATCTTTTCAAAAACGAGTGAGTCCAAAGATCCATCAACATGGAGCTTCTTCATGCGTTTTATACCAATATGACTCAAATGGCAGTGCCACAAGTATGTGGTACTATCATTACTATCTTATATCTTTTGGCATGAACATGTGTATCACTACGATCGAGATTCAATAAACCATTCATTTTAGGTGCAAGACCATTGAAGGTATTATTCAAATAAACAGAGTAACCATTATTCTCCTTAAATGAACAACTGTATTGCGATAAACATAATCCAATCATGTCTATGCTCAACGCAAACACCAAATAACAATTATTTAGGTTTAACACCAATCCCGATGGTAGAGGGAGCGTGCGATGTTTGATCACATCAACCTTGGAAACACTTCCAACACATATCGTCATCTCACCTTTAGCTAGTCTCTATAGCCTTTTATTTCGAGTTACTAACACTTAGCAACCGAACCGGTGTTTATTTCCCTGGTGCTACTAGGAGTACTAGTAAAGTACACAATAATATAACGTATATTGAAAATACTTCTGTCGACCTTGCCAGCCTTCTCATCTACCAAGTATCTAGGGTAGTTCTGCTTCAGTGACCGTTCCCCTCATTACAGAAGCACTTAGTCTCGGGTTTGGGTTCAACCTTGGGTTTCTTCACTAGAGCAGCAACTGATTTGCCGTTTCATGAAGTATCCCTTCTTGAAACTAGTGGTTTTACTAACCATCAACAATTGATGCTCCTACTTGATTTCTACTTTCGCGGTGTCAAACATCGCGAGTTGCTCAAGGATCATCATGTCTATCCCTGATATGTTATAGTTCATCACGAAGCTCTAATAGCTTGGTGGCAGTGACTATGGAGAACCATCACTATCTCATTTGGAAGATTAACTCCCACTCGATTCAAGCGATTGTAGTACTTAGACAATCTGAGCACATGCTCAACGATTGAGCTTTTCTCCCTTAGTTTGCAGAAACTTGTCAGAGGTCTCATACCTCTTGACGTGGGCACTAGTCTGAAATCCAATTTCAGTCTTTGGAACATCTCATATGTTCTGTGACGTTTCAAAACCGTCTTTGGTGCCACAATTCTAAACCTCTAGCATTACGCACTGAACTATCACGTAGTCATCAAAACGTGTATGTCAGATGTTTCGCAACATCTATAGACGACGCTCGAGGTTCAGCACACCGAGCGGTGCATTAAGGACATAAGCCTTCTGCGCAGCAATGAGGATAATCCTCAGTTGACGGACCCAGTCCGCATAATTTCTACTATCAACTTTCAACTAAATTTTCTCTAGGAACATATCTTAAATAGTAGAACTAAAGCGTAAGCTACGACATAATTTGCAAAGACCTTTTGACTATGTTCATGATAATTAAGTTCATCTAATTATTTAATGAACTCCCACTTAGATAGACATCCCTCTAGTCATCTAAGTGATACATGATCCGAGTCAACTAGGCCGTGTCCGATCATCACGTGAGACGGACTAGTCATCATCGGTGAACATCTTCATGTTGATCGTATCTACTATACGACTCATGTTCGACCTTTCGGTCTGTTGTGTTCCGAGGCCATGTCTGTACATGCTAGGCTCGTCAAGTCAACCCAAGTGTTTCGCATGTGTAAATCTGGCTTACACCCGTTGTATGCGAATGTTAGAATCTATCACACCCGATCATCACGTGGTGCTTCGAAACAACGAACCTTCGCAATGGTGCACAGTTAGGGGGAACACTTTCTTGAAATTTTAGCGAGGGATCATCTTATTTATGCTACCGTCGTTCTAAGCAAATAAGATGTAAACATGACAAACATCACATGCAAATCATAAAGTGACATGATATGGCCAATATCATCTTGCGCCTTTTGCTCTCCATCTTCGAGGCGCGACATGATCACCTTCGTCACCGGCATGACACCATGATCTCCATCATCATGATCTCCATCATCGTGTCTTCATGAAGTTGTCTCACCAACTATTACTTTTACTACTATGGCTAACGGTTAGCAATAAAGTAAAGTAATTACATGGCGTTTTTCATTGACACGCAGGTCATACAATAAATTATGACAACTCCTATGGCGCCTGCCTGTTGTCATACTCATCGACATGCAAGTCATGATTCCCATTACAAGAACATGATCAATCTCATACATCACATATATATAAATATATATATATATATATATAATTCATCACATCCTTTTGGCCATATCACATCACATAGCATACCCTGCAAAAACAAGTTAGACATCCGCTAATTGTTGTTGCATGTTTTACGTGGCTGCTATGGGTTTCTAGCAAGAACGTTTCTTACCTACGCAAAAGCCACAGCGTTGATATGCCAATTGCTATTTACCCTTCATAAGGACCCTCTTCATCGAATCCGATCCGACTAAAGTGGGAGAGACAGACACCCGCTAGCCACCTTATGCATCAAGTGCATGTCAGTCGGTGGAACCTGTCTCACGTAAGAGTACATGTAAGGTCGGTCCGGGCCGCTTCATCCCACAATGCCGCCTAATCAAGATAAGACTAGTAACGGTAAGCAAATTGAACAAATCATCGCCCGCAACTACTTTGTGTTCTACTCGTGCATAGAATCTACGCATAGACCTAGCTCATGATGGCACTGTTGGGGAACATAGCAATAATTCAAAATTTTCCTACGTGTTACCAAGATCAAACTAGGAGATGCTAGCAATGAGAGAGAGGGAGTGCATCTTCATACCCTTGAAGATCGCTAAGTGGAAGCGTTGCAAGAACGCGGTTGATGGAGTCGTACTCGCGGCGATTCAAATCGCGGAAGATCCGATCTAGCGCCGAACGGACGGCGCCTCCGCGTTCAACACACGTACAGCCCGGGGACGTCTCCTCCTTCTTGATCCAGCAAGGGGAGAGGAGAAGTTGAGGGAGGACTCCGGCAGCAAGACGGCGTGGTGGTGGAGCTTGTGGTATTCCTGCAGGGCTTCGCCAAGCTCTACGGAGGAGAAGGAAGAGTTGGAGGAGGGAGGGGCTGCGCCAGGGAAGGGGTGCGGCTGCCCTCTATCTCCCTCACTATATATAGGGGAAATGTGGGTGGAGGAGGCGCCCTAGGGTTCCCTAGGGGAGGGGCGGCGGCCACAGGGGAAACCCTAGATGGGTTTGGGCGCCCCCACCCCTAGGAAACTTGCCCCCCAAGCCGGGAGGGGTGGCTGCCCTAGGGGAGGTGCCTCCACCTCTACAGGTTATGTGAGAGGGGTTGGGAGGGGCGCACAGCCCCTTAGTGGGCTGGTGTGCCCCCTCCCCTGGGACCATAAGGCCCCCAACGCTTGGCGGGGCCTCCGAAACACCTTTCGGTCACGCTGGTCGTCACCCGGTACTCCCAGAACAATTACGGACTCCAATACCCTTCGTCCAATATATCGATCTTCACCTCCGGACCATTCCGGAGTTCCTCGTCACGTCCAAGATCTCATCCGGGACTCCAAACAACCTTCGGTAACCACATACTATTTCCCATAACAACTCTAGCGTCACCGAACCTTAAGTGTGTAGACCCTACGGGTTCGGGAACCATGCAGACATGACCGAGACACCTCTCTAGCCAATAACCAATAGCGGGATCTGGATACCCATATTGGCTCCCACATGTTCCACGATGATCTCATCAGATGAACCACAATATCGGGGATTCAATCAATCCCGTATACAATTCCCTTTGTCTATCGGTATGTTACTTGCCTGAGATTCGATCGTCGGTATCCCTATACCTTGTTCAATCTCGTTACCGGCAAGTCTCTTTACTCATTCCGTAACGCATGATCCCGTCACTAACTCCTTAGTCACACTGAGCTCATTATGATGATGCATTACCGAGTGGGCCCAGAGATACCTCTCCGTCATACAGAGTGACAAATCCCAGTCTCGATTCGTGCCAACTCAACAGATACTTTCGGAGATACCTGTAGTGCACCTTTATAGCCACCCAGTTATGTTGTGACGTTTGGTACACCCAAAGCATTCCTACGGTATCCGGGAGTTGCACAATCTCATGGTCTAAGGAAATGATACTTGACATTAGAAAAGCTCTTAACAAACGAACTACACGATCTTGTGCTATGCTTAGGATTGGGTCTTGTCCATCACATCATTCTCCTAATGATGTGATCCCGTTATCAATGACATCCAATGTCCATGGTCAGGAAACCATAACCATCTATTGATCAACGAGCTAGTCAACTAGAGGCTTACTAGGGACATGTTGTGGTCTATGTATTCACACATGTATTACGGTTTCCAGTTACTACAATTATAGCATGAACAATAGACAATTATCATGAACAAGGAAATACAATAATAACCATTTTATTATTGCCTCTAGGGCATATTTCTAACACCGCCCCTCTCAAGGCGCGCCCAAGGGGGGAGTCCTACTCCTGGTGGGAGTAGGATTACCCCTTCCCAAGTTGGAGTAGGAGAGAAGGAAGGTGGAGAGAGAGGGAAGGAAAGGGGGGGGGGGCGGCCCCCACCCAACTTGGATTGGGCTTGGGGGGGCGCCCTCCACTTGGCCGCCTCCTCCTCTCCCACTAAGGCCCAATAAGGCCCATACACTCCCCGGGGGGTTCCGGTAACCCCCCGGTACTCCGGTAAATGCCCGAACTCACCCGGAGCCATTATGATGTCCAAACATAGCCTTCCAATATATCGATCTTTATGTCTCGACCATTTCGAGACTCCTCGTCATGTCCGTGATCATATCCGGGACTCCGAACTACCTTCGGTACATCAAAACACATAAACTCATAATACCGATCGTCACCAAACGTTAAGCGTGCGGACCCTACGGGTTCGAGAACTATGTAGACATGACCGAGACTCATCTTCGGTCAATAACGAATAGCGGAACCTGGATGCTCATATTGGTTCCTACATATTCTACAAAGATCTTCATCGGTCAAACCGCATAACAACATACGTTGTTCCCTTTGTCATCGGTATGTTACTTGCCCGAGATTCGATCGTCGGTATCTCAATACCTAGTTCAGTCTCGTTACCGGCAAGTCTCTTTACTCGTTTCGTAATACATCACCCCGTAACTAAATCATTAGTCACATTGCTTGCAAGGCTTATAGTGATGTGCATTACCGAGATGGCCCAGAGATACCTGTCCGACAATCGGAGTGACAAATCCTAATCTCGATCTATGCCAACTCAACAAACACCATCGGAGACATCTGTAGAGCATCTTTATAGTCACCCAGTTACGTTTTGACGTTTGATAGCACACTAAGTGTTCCTCCGGTATTCAGGAGTTGCATAATCTCATAGTCACAGGAACATGTATAAGTTATGGAGAAAGCAATAACAATAAACTAAACGATCATAGTGCTAGGCTAACAGATGGGTCAAGTCAATCACATCATTCTCTAATGATGTGATCCCATTTATCAAATGACAGCTCGTTGTCCATGGCTAGGAAACTTAACCATCTTCGATTAACGAGCTAGTCAAGTAGAGGCATACTAGTGACACTGTGTTTGTCTATGTATTCACACATGTACTAATTTTCTGGTTAATACAATTCTAGCATGAATAATAAACATTTGTCATGATATAAGGAAATATAAATAACAACTTTATTATTGCCTCTAGGGCATATTTCCTTAACCTAGAAGCTTCGGGAGAGGACCAGAAGATGAAGGAGTGGCCCACGAGCCACTAGGGCGCGCGCCGGGGGGGTTGGCACGCCCTGGTGCCTTGTGGGGCCACAGTTTCCCCGTTTGACCCAATTCCAGCTCTATAAATTCTCTAAAATCGGGAAACCAATAGAGAGCCACCTGAAACCCTTTTTCCGCCGCAGCAAGTTCCAGTTCTTGAGAGATCCCATCTGGGGGTCTTTTTCGACACTCTGCCGGAGGGGGAATCAACCACGGAAGGACTCTACATCAACCTTGTTGCCCTTCCGATGATGTGTGAGTAGTTACCATAGACCTATGGGTCCATAGCTAGTAGCTAGATGGCTTCTTCTCTCTCCTTGATCTTCAATACAATGTTCTCCTTGATGTTCTTGGAGATCTATTTGATGCAATCCTTTTTGCGATGTGTTTGTTGGGATCCGATGAAGTGGAGTTTATGATCAGATTATCTATGAATATTATTTGAGTCTTCTTTGAACTATTTTATGCATGATTATTATAGCTTAGTATTTCTCTCCGATCTATTGATTTGGTTTGGCCAACTGGATTGATTTTTCTTACAATGGGAGAGGTGCTTTGTGATGGGTTCGACCTTGCGATGCTCAATCCTAGTGACAGAAAGGGACATGATACCTATTTGCATCGTTGCCATTAAGGATAAAAAGATGGGGTTTATATATATTAATTGATTTTACTTTGTCTATATCATGTCATCTTACTTAAAGCGTTACTCCGTTCTTTACGAACTTAATACTCTAGATGCATGCTGGATAGCGGTCGATGTGTGGAGTAATAGTAGTAGATGCAGGCAGGAGTCGGTCTACTTGTCTCGGAGTGATGCCTATATAAATGATCATTTCCTTAGATATCGTCATGACTATTCACCCACCGTATGCTATCTTCAAGAGAGAAGCCTCTAGTGGAAACTATGCCCCACAGGTCTACCTAAATCATATATAAACATCCAAAAATATATTGCTGCACTTTTATTTATTTTATTTTATTTTATTTACCTATCTATCACTACGATACTTGCAATTAACCGCCAAGGGATTGACAACCCTTGTTTGCGTTGGGTGCAAGTATTTATTTTTGTGTGTGTAGGTACTGCTAATGAGTTGTTGGGTGGTTCTCCTACTGGATTTATAACCTTGGTTCTTAACTGAGGGAAAATACTTATCTCTACTGTACTGCATCATCCTTTCCCCTTCAAGGAAATCTCAACGCAGCTCACAAGTAGCAAGCCTCTAGTGAAAAGGATGGCCCGCGGGTCTATTTAAATCATATTACTAAAACCAAAATTACTTTTCTGCTATTTTACTCCTTTTATTTTACTTTTAAATTTATCTAGCTATCACTATCAGATTTAATCCTTGCAAGTAACGAGTTCAAGGGGATCGACAATCCTCTTGCCCGTGTTGGGTGCAAGTATTTGCTCTTGCGTGTGCATGTACCGCTTACTAGGAATTTGCGTGGTTCTCCTATTGGTTGGTTCAATAACATTGGTTCTCACTGAGGGAAATACTATCCGCTACTGTATTGCTATACCCTTCCTCTTCAGGGAAAATCCTAACGCAGCTCACAAGTAGCACATAACATTTTCAGGATTGCAAGGGCGCAATAGATGGTACTCATGTGACCGCTAAAGTGCCGAGGCCACTGTCCGCAGCATACAGGGGTAGAAAGCACTACACAAGTCAGAATGTTCTTGCCGCGGTCAATTTTGATCTAAAGTTCACCTATGTGCTAACTGGGTGGGAAGGATCGGCCCATGATGCTACATCCTAACTGACAGCACGAATCGCTTGATGGCATCAACTTCTTCGTTGGGAAGTTCTACCTAGGGGATACTGGCTATGCATGTCGGCCTGGTGTTCTTCCATCCTTCAGGAAAACCAGGTACCATCAGAACGAGTTCTCTTCCAGGAACTATCCTAGGACTCCATAGGAACTGTTTAATCTCGGTCACTCTAGCCTTAAAGTGACAGTTGAGAGGGCACTTGGAGATCTGAAGAATAGGTCTAAGATCCTGGATCAAAAGCCATTCCACCCTTACCCTACCCAGATTAAGCTTGTTCTTGCATATTGCATCATTCATGACTGGATCCTATAATGGGGTTGTGATGAACTTGTGCCAGAGGAGGAAGATGTGACGCCTGATGATGTTGTCAGCCCCAGCCATGGTGTGAATGCATTTGACAACGAAGCTTGGAAGAACAAAATGATGGAGTGGGCTCAGCCAATGTGGGATAACAAAGGTTAGACAAGAATATGAAGAAGAGAAAGAAGAGGCAACAATACAAGAGAAGAAGCAGCAACAACAGAAGAAGAGGACGACGATGGAGTTCCATCTATCGATGAACTTTCCCCTATTCAACCATATGACTATTAATTTGTACTGCCATTTGTTAGTAGTTAGGATAAACTGCAATTTGTTTTCTAGTTTAGGACCGAGATGATGTTCAACCCGTGTGTGGTAACTCAAGACTAGTGAGAAGGGCTGATCACACTTTATGCTGTTTGCAACCAAACAACGTACGTTTTGTCTAAAAACTATTGACGCACGCAACCAAATACTATGGTAAAATTGCTTCCTTCATGCAGTTAGTCTAATTGCAGGCAACCAAACTAATGTTGGTTTTTTGTGCTATAACTGATGGTGAATAAGTAACACTGCATCTCAGCCGTCGAGGAACAGTAGAAGTACTGGAGAGACGATGACCGTCCGTCCGATAACTGAAGTCGTTCGCCTGAAGACTGAACATATCGACACTTCTACAGTCGATCTTCAGATAGCCCATCAGGTAAACGCTGACGCCCAATCCACCGCGCAGCGTCCCCGCGCCTGCACGCCGCCGTCCCGCCCGCCTCCGTCATCGGCTGCTCGGCACTTAGGCGGGCACGGCCTGGACTGCGCCCGTCGCACGCCGACCACCGTCCACCGCGACGGCCGACGGCGCAGCAGGCAGCACGGAGGGGCCGACGCCGATCCACCCGCCCTAGCGTGAGTGCTCCAACTTTTCAATTTCTGAAACTTCCCCAATTGAGAATAGCGGATGACCCTTAATTTATTGTTAGATTCATTTTAGCATTCAGTAGTCTCCACCAGTGTTGTCTTCCATTGAATTTCCTTTTTAGCAGCACATGTTATTCTCTGTGATTCCTGATATATTGTAGCACCAATCAGCTTTGCCTTAACTTCCTAGAGCTGCGCAGTTTAGTTGTCAGTGCATCTTCAACTGCTCCATGCTTAATTTTTCGCTTGTTTTTATTAATTAAAATAGATAGGGAGGATTTACACACGACAATGTTCCTATGCATCACAGTGTCGTGTCATATAACTCTGATATGCTCTGTTTTCAATGGATGTCGGTTTCGACAATCCTAAAAGGGATTCTAAGGTACTGAATGTCACATGCCGTCAAGAAAACTCTAGGAATTAACCATTTACTCCAGGCAGATGTCGATCTCTATGTTGTCATTCAGAACTAGTGTACAACATATTAACACTTCGAAGAACAAGGTGATGTACACCAACAAAGCTACCAGGTATGTTTGATAACTATTCACTGCAACAGACTTTACGGCGCGATACAATAGTCAATATTCATTACACTGAAGATATAAGATACAGAAATACGGTACATTTTTTTTTTGAGTAGTTAACTAATCTCAGAAGCAATGCTCTAGGGAGCACCTTAAATTTCCTCAAAGTAATTGGGGCTTTTGTTGTTTATGTTCCCACTTCTCCTAGCTCTTCTAAGCATGGCAAGTCGTTCTGCTACCTCCTTCATCTCTGGACGATCTTCTACAACGTGTGCTAAACACTTTACAGCCAATCTGCCAATCTCTTCCAGTATGTAAGTATCTTCTTTGGTCGCAATATCTTTGTCAAACATTGCCTCTCCACTGTTTTCTTTCTGATAAACATCACAGAAATCAACTATGAGCCTATGATTTCCATCATACACAATTGGCTTTCTGGTGATGAGTTCCAAGAGTACAACTCCGAAGTTGTAAACATCACTCTTCTGTGTTAATTGTCCCGTTTCACGGAACATCGGGTCTATATATTCCATGCTGCCTACAACAAGCCCGGTGTGATCTTTCTCCTTTGTAAGAAACTTCGATGTCCCGAAATCTGAGATTTTGGGCATGTTCTTTTCATCTAAAAGTATGTTGGCTGGCTTGACATCCCCATGCCGGATGGTACGACTTGTTGATGAGTGCATATAAGATAACCCTTCTGCAGCATCAATTGCAATATCCAGTCGCAGGTCTAGTGGGAAATTAGAGAGGCGAGTGTTACCATGGAGAATGTCTTGCAGACTCCCATTAGCAGCGAACTCATACACCAACATCGGAACATCCACCTCCAAGCAGCAGCCCATGAGTTTGATGATGTTCTTGTGGATCATCTGTGACTGGATCTCCACTTCCTTGGTAAATTCCTCCTTTCGAACCTTGTTTATCTTGATGGAGGTTTTTACTGCCACTGTCGTACCATCTGGAAGAATCCCTTTGTATACTTTGCCAAAGCACCCTTTACCAAGGACCTCTGATTGGTTCTTGGTGATTTTGTTTATCTCCTTCTTTGTGAAGATATTTAAAGTTCTCACATCTCGAAGGACCAAACCTCCATTCTTCTTAAAAAAGCCCTTCGTTCTTCTCCTTTGGAGCCTCAGTAACGTCGAAAGTAGAGCAACAAGTAATAAGGAGGAGCCCGAAATGATAGCTACAATGATCATGCATAGAGATATTATGCATTTATGCATGTTAATTTTGGCCACAAACATAGCGAATATTGATAATACAAAGTGGACAGGCAGTGCTAACAACTGCTTTACGTAGAAACAACAATTAGCTATACCATTTGGGAGAGTTGATCCATAATCTAAGGTATTTGTTTCTAAAACAAATGTGTGGTATATATGTGAACTGCATCTAATGCATTCGCAATGAAACTATTGATTTTCTTAAATATAGTCTTTAAAAACATAATTTTTATTAACTTGCAGGATATTCCTTTGGCAAGAGATCGATTCTTGTATATAGTGAAAATAAGTCCCTTATTCCAGTTAAACACAACAAATTAATATTTAAATGCCACGAATGAAATCTCCCTTCGTCTAACAAAAAAGAGAAAACTGATGTATATATACCTATGGATATCTTTGCTGCCAGTGGGAAATTTGAAGGAAGTAAAGTACACTTTTCTATTTTGGCGTCATGGCTACGATAACCCGGAGGACAGGTGCAGTTGTAAGATCCTTCGTTGTTCGCACATTTTCCCTCTTGCTGGCAAGGATACTTCTCTTGATTGTCACATTCATTGATATCTGCGGAATGCATACATAAATAAATGATCATCAGTGTACACCACTAGTTATCGCAGAATTTACGCCATATTGTCAACTGCTCCAGTGGTATCTTTTTAGATATTCTTTTGATCCATTGCACTAGCTGTCTGACTGTCCCAACAATATATTGATGTAATGACTGTGTTCTTTTTGGAAAGGTTGAAGGCGCAGTAGGGGAAGGGGGGACGAAAAACATGTGAATTTTATACTGATGAGAAGCTTTGCACCCAGGCTTCTAAAGTTCTAAGATCGAATTGAGGATCGAGTGCAGGTAGCGCCAGAGCAGGACGTCAGCAGTGAACTTCCGAGCAAAGATGTCTGGTTGAAGAAGTTGCGAGAGGAAGACCTTGGCGTTGCGGTTCTTCAAGATGCCCACATGCAGTGGAAGGCCTAAGAAGGCTGATGGCCGGCATGGGAGGAGATCCATGCATGTGCTCTAGGATGAAGTGGCCGAAAGGGCCGGCTGGCTGGGTCGATCCAGGGGACGGTGTGCAGCGACGAATCCGGCGGTGGTGGACTGTGAGACAAGCTTGCGGTTTGCACTTGGGGTAGCGGTGGGTGGCTAAGCATAGGCGCCGGTGGTGGCAGAGCAGTAAGGAGCGGAGGAGTGTAAGAAAAGAGAGATGCAGAGTGGTGCTTACCGGTGCATCCACTTTCGTCGACAAGGTACGGGTTGCCCTCGTAGCCTTGGGAGCACTTGCAGGCATAGCCAGTCCCATTGGTGGAGTCGACGCACTCGCTGTGATTGCTCTTGCAGGCGTACTGATCTGCCCTGTTCTTGGCGTCGGCGCAGGATGGCATTTCGCGGATAGCCCAGTCGAGGCGCGCCGGCATGGTCCGTGTTCTGTCCATGTGCAGCAGGTCGGAGCTCTGGAAGGTGTAGTTGTCCTTGTCGACGATGAAGGCGTAGTCGCATGGGCTGTAGTTGAGCATGTCGGGCCGGTTTTCCCTGATGTTGGGGAACTCGAACATGATGCTCGTGAGCTCCGGCTGGATGCGTATGTTGCAACACCCGGCGCCGGCACACAGGCCGTCCTGTGCTGCCGTGGCATTGCGGCAGAAGGACATGCACCCGAAGGCGGAGGCCAGTGTTTGGCTCTCGTTGGTCTTCACGATGCCGATGGTGGCGCAGCCAAGGACGAAGAGCTCGTTGTGCTTGTGGGAGATGCGGTATACGCCGTCGATAGGTATGTTTTTCTCGCGGTTGAAGAAGCTCGTGTCGTTCATATTGCGTACCACTGTACCGTCGGAGACGTTCACTTGATAGCACTGCCACCTAACGGGAAGCAGCACCCGTGACTCGGGTGGATCGACGGAGAGGTTCACCACCTGGATGGACGTGCCGTCGAGGAGCGGCACGCCGGCGTCTGTGCAGTTGATCTCAAAGCCCTTGCGGAAGCAGCCGGCGCCGATGCCGAAGGGGTAAGGGATGTCGACGCCGCCACAGCTACCCTGACATGCCGATGACACGGTGTGTCCCTCCGTGGCTGCCAATAACGACGGCAGTAGGAGCAGCGCCGGCAATAAGAGTGCGGCCGTTGACATTGTTGAAGAGTAGTTAGTTGCTTGGCACGCATGGAAGCTGTGTGAGCCACTGCCGCCGTTCGGTTAAATACAAGAGTATGGTGATGCTGTGGCGTGTCTTGTTTTCTCTAGCTAGGCTAGTTGCTTCCATCATGGAGGCAAAGCCTCGTTGGCCGACCTCACCACACCTTAACTAACTATGCTGGGAAACTAATTAGTTAATCAAGTTAGGCATGCTGATATTCTTAACCATTCTACAGCTTTTGCCAGACTTCGCTCTCGTCGCGTAGATGCAGAACCTTCAACGCACCACCCCTTCGCAGGTATACATTTATCTTCTTAATATTTTTAGCCCTTCACTTCTCCGTGGGGCAACTAGATTACGTTTATGCTCCTGTCCTTCTCCATCTCCGTCTCTACCTAAATGAAAAGGTTACTTTCCATTCATATAGTTAAACCAATCACATACATTGCATTTTTATTTATTTTACATTGCGATTTTTTTATGAAAGATATTTTGATCATATCATTTTTATGGCAAGCATATACTATGAAAAGTAAATGAACACCATTTGCAGACTCACGAGGAAAGCAGTATATATCATAGTATCTGAACACTTGTCGGCCTTCGCAAACACGTTGTCTTTATTATTGTTTGCATAGAGTAGCTAAAATCATATGCGTCGGTAATGTGTTTACTCCATCTCCGTCTCTGCTGAATGAAAAGCTTATTTTCCATTCAGATAGTTAAACCAAACACAATGCGGTATTTTTGATGAAAGATATTTTGATCATATCATATTTTTGGCAAGCATATAACATGAAAAGTAAATGACACTATTTACAGACTGGAGAGGAAAGCAATATATTGGAACCGAAAGAAAAACACTTGTCGGCTATCTTTTTTATTATTGTTTGCTTAGAGTAGCTAAAATCGTATGTGTCGGTAATATGTGCATGAGGACACTACTCCTTTAATATTTGCATCTTAATCTATATAGCTACTTGTCATTGAAACCAAACTAAAATTTATGTATGATGTCCTGATTGCAACAGTAGTGTCTAATTTTGAGTTACTGGATACAATATTGCAGGTCACAACGGAATGACTCAACAACTAATTTTTTGGAAATTCGTTGGCTTATCTACTTTCCCAGCTCATGGCCCCAACCAGCTGTAAACAAAGGAAGCAATTCAGACTGAAAGTCAATTGATCGTGGTTAACAAGAATAGCAAGAGTGCCAAAAGCCTCCCGTGGTGAGGACATCATTGTGTTCAAGCAAATCATTAAGATACTAGGTAGCTACTACCTCCATCCCATAATATAGGAACGTTTTTGACACTACACTAGTGTAAAAAACGTTCTTATATTATGGGACGGAGGGAGTAGCTAGCAATGGCAGACTCCGTTTTCTTACGCTTGAAGCATCAAAGAGACAAGGAAATATCGCACGGTGGCACTCGCACGCCTACGCGGTGTTGAATAAGCATGATTTTGAATTGTCACTTGGCTACCGTTTCACCACATCTATAGTTCACAAACTTACGTACAATGATGTTTACCTTTCAGTATGTTACTCACAAGTGGGGACAGCATATATGCCCTACAATATTGACTCACATTTTAAGGTGCACACTGAGCTTATTGTTTCTTCAAGAAAAATGGTGGTACACTACTACTGAACACAAGTTACATACTTACCAATCGATACTGTACTATTGCGTGAACACTTCCTAGGAGCAACGGGAAATGCTAGACTCATATGACAACAAGTCAGAAAACGTCTTACATTATAGGACAGAGGGGGTAATTCTTAGGGTGTGCCCAGTGGCGGATCCAGGAAAAAAATGGAGGGTGTGCACACTTCAAAAAAAATCTGCCTAATCTAAGTGTCATATCATGTATGGCAAAAGAATAACACAAATAGCTCAATCAAGTCTCACAATATTATGTTTCAGAAAATGATTTCAAATTTGCGAAATTACAATACAAATAGTCTTACATGAAAGATACACAAGAATAACTTCGGTTTGCCCTTCAGCTGCAACCTTCTTTATTTGACCACATGTTTTCGGACGCGGTGTTTCTGCGCTCGAGCGCGAATGCACTCTATATATGGGCGGTTGAGTACCGTCTCGGGATTCGATGCATTAAATAGGCATGGAAGATTCACGAGCGTCTGTAAATATTGAAAAGAAGAAATACACTTGAGCGAAGACCAGTACGGAGACGCAAGAACGGCGGACGTGGACGGCAGGAAGTATCAAATCTTGTTATACCTAGCTTTTTTCCCCTCTCGCAAGGCAATTAGGGAAAGCCTTCCTCCCCTCGATCTTCACCAGCGAGTCCATGGATTCGCCTTCTCTCCGCCTGCCGCTCCGGCGGCCGATGGCGGGGAGGGGAGTTCTGATGTGTCGAATCCGGCTAGTAGATAGGTAGGATTTTAGTCCTCGCAGGGGCGGCGTTCAGACGAATGACGACGCTTCTTCTTCGAGTCAGTCTTCCGGGCTTCGATCCTCCTCAAGTTCGTTTGTTGGGACGGATTAGACGGAGCTCCGGCGTAGATTCCTGCCAGCTCCTCGGGGGAGACTTCCTGGCACGTGCACGAAGACTTCCCGACTGTCATCGACAAGGTCAGGCCGGCTCCGGTAGGGGAGCGACGACAGCGGCGCGTCGGCGGCACTGGTCGTTCGGTGGTCCATGGACCTCGATGTAATTTTTATTATGCTTGAGGTGTTTTGTACTTCCAGTGAACCTTTATAGTTGATTTGGTCCTTTTCGCAAAAAGAAAAATGTTGAAAATAGCACATGATAGATCGAAGTTGTCTCAAAAAATAACGGGGCAGACTGAAGAGTCCTATTTTTTTGTTTTTTCTGTTTGCAATCTACACGAGTCGCCGCTAGGGTTTCCGTCGAGTTGATCGACGTTTTTTTTGGCAACGTTGATCGATGGAATTCATCTAGCTAGCTTCTACCGGGCTCATGTATGTGTACAGGAGTCTTTGGTTGGACACACACGTAGTGCTGCTAGTAGAAAAAACAGTCGAGCTGCTTCTACGGTTTGCTAGGTTCGCATGTACGTATACAGCTCACTAGTAGAAAAGAGGGCTTTGGTTCAGGCCGGGTGTAACGCCCACGATGCGGCTATATCTCCCACGTGTCGAGGCACGACTTAGAGGCATAACCGCATAGTGGTTTTGTCGCAAGAAGGGTCATCTTCACACAATCCCATGTAATGAACAAGAATGGGATAAAGAGTTGGCTTACAATCGCCACTTCACACAATACATAAATATCATCATACAGCATCCAAAATACAAACATATAGACCGACTACGGTCAAAATCCAGATGAAAATAAGACAACCCCAAATGCTAGATCCCCGATCGTCCCAACTGGGCTCCACTACTGATCATCAGGAAAAGACACATAGTAACGACCACGTTCCTCGTCGAACTCCCACTTGAGATCGACGCCATCATCTGCACTGGCATCGTCGGCACCTGCAACTGGTGTTGGAAGTATCTGTGAGTCACGGGGACTCAGCAGTCTCACACCCGCGAGATCAAGACTATTTAAGCTTATAGGGCAAAGAGGTGCAAAGAGGTGGAGCTGCAGCGGCAAAAGCATATAAGGTGGCTAACTTGCGCAAATGAGAGCGAGAAGAGAAGCAATGGAACGAGCGTCATCTGGCAAAGACCAAAAAGAGGTCCTGAACACCTACTTACGTCATACATAACACAGACCGTGTTCACTTCCCGGATACCGCCGAGAAGAGACCATCACGGCTACACACGCACTTGGTGTATTTTAATTGGTTCAAGTGACAAGTTATCTCCAACCGGACATTAACAAATTCCCATCTGCCTCATAACCGCGGGCACGGCTTTCGAAAGATATTACCCTGCAGGGGTGTCCCAACTTAGCCCATCATAAGCTCTCACGGTCAACGAAGGATAAACCTTCTCCCGGAAAGACCCGATCAGTCTCGGAATCCCGGTTTACAAGACATCTCGACAATGGTAAAACAAGACCAGCAAAGCCGCCCGAATGTGCCGACAAATCCCGATAGGAGCTGCACATATCTCGTTCTCAGGGCACACCGGATAAGTCAAGCTACGAGTAAAACCAGACCTCGAGTTTCCCCGAGGTGGCCCCGCAGGCTGCTCGGTTCGGACCAACACTCGAAGGAGCACTGGCCCGGGGGGGGGGGGTTGAAATAAGATGACCCTCGGGCTCGCGAAAACCCGGGGGAAAAGGCTTAGGTAGCAACTGGTAAAACCAAGGTTGGGCCATGCTGGAGGAGTTTTATTCAAGGCGAACTGTCAAGGGGGTCCCATAAATCACCCGACCGTGTAAGGAATGCAAACTCAAGGAACATAATCCCGGTATAACAGTAACTAGGGCGGCAAGAGTGGAACAAAACACCAGGCATAAGGCCGAGCCTTCCACCCTTTACCAAAATATATAGATGCATTAATTAAATAAGAGATATTGTGATATCCCAACATATCCATGTTCCGACATGGAACAAACTTCAACTTCACCTGCAACTAGCAACGCTATAAGAGGGGCTGAGCAAAAGCGGTAACATAGCCAAACAACGGTTTGCTAGGAAAGGATGGTTAGGGGCTGACATGGCTGAAATAGGAGACATGATATAGCAAGTGATAGGTAGCGGAGCATGGCAATAGAGCGAACAACTAGCATAGCAAAGATAGAAGTGATTTCGAGGGGTGGTCATCTTGCCTGCAAGATTCTCAGAGTTGTCGAAAGCTTGATCCTCGTAAGCGTACTCGACAGGTTCCTCGTTCACGAACTCGTCTCCCGGCTCTACCCAAAACAAGAACACAAACAAACGGAACCACAATCAACAACGAGAAATGCGCAAGCAACATGATGCAAGACATGTATGATATGCAAGTTATGATATGCGATGCATATGCGTGCTCCGGAAGGAAAATGATGAACATGGCAGTAACTTGACAAACCAAGCATGCCACTGGAAAGATGAGATGATTTCGGTCGAAATCGATATAAAGATCACCGGAATCGGATGCACGGTTTGCAAATGGCAAGCAAAACGAGAATGACAATAATCTGCGATAAACAGCAAGATAGCACTTAAAATGCAACAAGCAACAATGCTACAGCATCCCAACTTAGCAACAAAGCACATGGAAGTAATCTACAGGAGATGCTTGACAAAAGATGAACACTGAGCTACTGCTAGTTCACAACATATCAAGCTCAAACAAGCATGGCAATAGTGCAAAAGATTACAGGTTCACAGACTTAGTGAAAAACTGGACATGGCAGTAATCAGCATCAGGTAGCAATGTTCAGAGCACGAAATCAACATGCTACAGGAACTTCACATAGCAAAACAAGGCATGGTAGTGTTCTACTAAATGCCCATGACAAAAATCCCTTACTGACCATAAGCCAAAAAGGACCAGAAGATATGATGGCAAGCATGTAAACATAGCAAGTTTCGTTATCAGGTTTCAGACTTAGCAGAAAACAGAGCATGGCAGAAATGTTAATATGTAGGCCTCTTTGTGAGCTTGATGCACTCACTAAAGAGCAATGCATGAAAAACCAAGCATACCTACAGCAAGATGGCATGTTTATGAAGCTATCCATGGCAAGAACAATTGCATAGCATTTATGGATCAACTACAATAAGCTTGGCAAAAATGCATGTCATGTTAAGAATCTGCCAGAAATATTTTATAGCAAAAGTAGAGCAAGATTGAGTCATGCTATGGTACTCTAAAATTGCAAACAATTGCAGGAATGGATCAATTACAACTATAGCTACGAAACATCCTTACTGAACATCTCCAAAATATGCATGGATCTCCCTCTATCATCAAGTTAACATGGCAACAAAATTACAGCAGACAAAACTTAGAGAAATCACTAAGTCTCTGAAATCAGAAATATTACGGGGCCTACTTTGCATGCTTGTGCTAGTCATCACAAAGACCACAAAAATACATGGACTATATCCCTGGAAAGATGGCATGGCATACTTCAAAACACATGTAGAGCTCATGCTCAAAAGATGCGCAGATTAAATGATACAAAAATGACAAATCTCCAAGTTCTGATAAGAACCAGAGATTAACAGCAACTAGCCCTCTTCCAACGAAGATTTGGGCATCAAGATGACCTCTAATGAACATGGTGCAATTGAATAAAATGAAGAGCATCACGAGACGAACAAAATGACATATTATACGCATGAATCGGAGCTACATGCACAAAGTTATCGCATCGGAAACAGGAGCATATGCTGAGAAAAATCTGGGACTTAGAAAATATTAGGGCGAGAGAAAGTCAACGGGAGGGTTTCTACCAGATCCGATCGGGTCTCGAGGAACTCGGGCCGCCGGCGGGAAGAAGAGGAGCCGGCGGTGGCGGGCGGCGCCGGTGGAGGAGGGGCCCGGAGGGCGGCGGCGGGCGGCGCCGGAGGGGAGGCCGGCGGCGGGCGGCGGCGGCGGGCCCGCGTCGGGCGGCGGCGGAGGCGGCTGGGGACGGCCGGCGGCGGGGCTGGCGGCGGCGGCGGCGGGGCAGGCGCGCGGCGGGGCAGGCGCGCGGCGGCGGGCGTGGGCCGCGGGGGCCGGAGTCGGGCCCCGCGGGCCGGCGGCGGGGCGAGGCCGGAGGCGGCCACGGCGGACGTGTCCGGCGCGGGCGGACGCGTCCGGCGCGGCGCGGAGGGAGAGGGTTAGGGTTTCGTCTGAGATTTCGTTTTTCGGGATGCCCACTCATTTATAGGTAGAGGGAGCTAGGAGACTCCAAATGAGGTGCGGTTTTCGCCCACACGATCGTGATCGAACGACCTAGAGCATGGAAGAGAGTTTGGTGGGCTTTGGGCTGGTTTTGGAGGGGGTTTTTGCTGGACACTCAAATGGACATTGCGGAGGCCCGGTTAACCGTTGGAGTACCAAACGACCTCCGAATGGAACGAAACTTGACCGGTAGTCTCCGGGTGGTATATTAAGACCACTTGACAAGCCTCGGTCCATTCCGACAAAGTTTGACACACGCACACTAAAGAAAACAAGAGGGGTGCACCAGAGGAGATAGGAGCGCCGGATTGGAAAACGGACAACGGGGAAAATGCTCGGATGCATGAGACGAACACGTATGCGAATGTAATGCACATGATGACATGATATGAAAATGCATGACATGACAAAATACAAAACGAAAGACAAAAACCCGACAACGGAGGAAAAAAACAAAACACATAGCCGGAAATGGCAAGAGTCGGAGTTACAAATATCGTGGCGCAGCGGAAGCGTGGTGGGCCCATAACCCACAGGTCCCAGGATCGAAACCTGGCTCTGATACCAACTTGTAACGCCCACGATGCGGCTATATCTCCCACGTGTCGAGGCACGACTTAGAGGCATAACCGCATAGTGGTTTTGTCGCAAGAAGGGTCATCTTCACACAATCCCATGTAATGAACAAGAATGGGATAAAGAGTTGGCTTACAATCGCCACTTCACACAATACATAAATATCATCATACAGCATCCAAAATACAAACATATAGACCGACTACGGTCAAAATCCAGATGAAAATAAGACAACCCCAAATGCTAGATCCCCGATCGTCCCAACTGGGCTCCACTACTGATCATCAGGAAAAGACACATAGTAACGACCACGTTCCTCGTCGAACTCCCACTTGAGATCGACGCCATCATCTGCACTGGCATCGTCGGCACCTGCAACTGGTGTTGGAAGTATCTGTGAGTCACGGGGACTCAGCAGTCTCACACCCGCGAGATCAAGACTATTTAAGCTTATAGGGCAAAGAGGTGCAAAGAGGTGGAGCTGCAGCGGCAAAAGCATATAAGGTGGCTAACTTGCGCAAATGAGAGCGAGAAGAGAAGCAATGGAACGAGCGTCATCTGGCAAAGACCAAAAAGAGGTCCTGAACACCTACTTACGTCATACATAACACAGACCGTGTTCACTTCCCGGATACCGCCGAGAAGAGACCATCACGGCTACACACGCACTTGGTGTATTTTAATTGGTTCAAGTGACAAGTTATCTCCAACCGGACATTAACAAATTCCCATCTGCCTCATAACCGCGGGCACGGCTTTCGAAAGATATTACCCTGCAGGGGTGTCCCAACTTAGCCCATCATAAGCTCTCACGGTCAACGAAGGATAAACCTTCTCCCGGAAAGACCCGATCAGTCTCGGAATCCCGGTTTACAAGACATCTCGACAATGGTAAAACAAGACCAGCAAAGCCGCCCGAATGTGCCGACAAATCCCGATAGGAGCTGCACATATCTCGTTCTCAGGGCACACCGGATAAGTCAAGCTACGAGTAAAACCAGACCTCGAGTTTCCCCGAGGTGGCCCCGCAGGCTGCTCGGTTCGGACCAACACTCGAAGGAGCACTGGCCCGGGGGGGGGGGTTGAAATAAGATGACCCTCGGGCTCGCGAAAACCCGGGGGAAAGGCTTAGGTAGCAACTGGTAAAACCAAGGTTGGGCCATGCTGGAGGAGTTTTATTCAAGGCGAACTGTCAAGGGGGTCCCATAAATCACCCGACCGTGTAAGGAACGCAAACTCAAGGAACATAATCCCGGTATAACAGTAACTAGGGTGGCAAGAGTGGAACAAAACACCAGGCATAAGGCCGAGCCTTCCACCCTTTACCAAAATATATAGATGCATTAATTAAATAAGAGATATTGTGATATCCCAACATATCCATGTTCCGACATGGAACAAACTTCAACTTCACCTGCAACTAACAACGCTATAAGAGGGGCTGAGCAAAAGCGGTAACATAGCCAAACAACGGTTTGCTAGGAAAGGATGGTTAGGGGCTGACATGGCTGAAATAGGAGACATGATATAGCAAGTGATAGGTAGCGGAGCATGGCAATAGAGCGAACAACTAGCATAGCAAAGATAGAAGTGATTTCGAGGGGTGGTCATCTTGCCTGCAAGATTCTCAGAGTTGTCGAAAGCTTGATCCTCGTAAGCGTACTCGACAGGTTCCTCGTTCACGAACTCGTCTCCCGGCTCTACCCAAAACAAGAACACAAACAAACGGAACCACAATCAACAACGAGAAATGCGCAAGCAACATGATGCAAGACATGTATGATATGCAAGTTATGATATGCGATGCATATGCGTGCTCCGGAAGGAAAATGATGAACATGGCAGTAACTTGACAAACCAAGCATGCCACTGGAAAGATGAGATGATTTCGGTCGAAATCGATATAAAGATCACCGGAATCGGATGCACGGTTTGCAAATGGCAAGCAAAACGAGAATGACAATAATCTGCGATAAACAGCAAGATAGCACTTAAAATGCAACAAGCAACAATGCTACAGCATCCCAACTTAGCAACAAAGCACATGGAAGTAATCTACAGGAGATGCTTGACAAAAGATGAACACTGAGCTACTGCTAGTTCACAACATATCAAGCTCAAACAAGCATGGCAATAGTGCAAAAGATTACAGGTTCACAGACTTAGTGAAAAACTGGACATGGCAGTAATCAGCATCAGGTAGCAATGTTCAGAGCACGAAATCAACATGCTACAGGAACTTCACATAGCAAAACAAGGCATGGTAGTGTTCTACTAAATGCCCATGACAAAAATCCCTTACTGACCATAAGCCAAAAAGGACCAGAAGATATGATGGCAAGCATGTAAACATAGCAAGTTTCGTTATCAGGTTTCAGACTTAGCAGAAAACAGAGCATGGCAGAAATATTAATATGTAGGCCTCTTTGTGAGCTTGATGCACTCACTAAAGAGCAATGCATGAAAAACCAAGCATACCTACAGCAAGATGGCATGTTTATGAAGCTATCCATGGCAAGAACAATTGCATAGCATTTATGGATCAACTACAATAAGCTTGGCAAAAATGCATGTCATGTTAAGAATCTGCCAGAAATATTTTATAGCAAAAGTAGAGCAAGATTGAGTCATGCTATGGTACTCTAAAATTGCAAACAATTGAAGGAATGGATCAATTACAACTATAGCTACGAAACATCCTTACTGAACATCTCCAAAATATGCATGGATCTCCCTCTATCATCAAGTTAACATGGCAACAAAATTACAGCAGACAAAACTTAGAGAAATCACTAAGTCTCTGAAATCAGAAATATTACGGGGCCTACTTTGCATGCTTGTGCTAGTCATCACAAAGACCACAAAAATACATGGACTATATCCCTGGAAAGATGGCATGGCATACTTCAAAACACATGTAGAGCTCATGCTCAAAAGATGCGCAGATTAAATGATACAAAAATGACAAATCTCCAAGTTCTGATAAGAACCAGAGATTAACAGCAACTAGCCCTCTTCCAACGAAGATTTGGGCATCAAGATGACCTCTAATGAACATGGTGCAATTGAATAAAATGAAGAGCATCACGAGACGAACAAAATGACATATTATACGCATGAATCGGAGCTACATGCACAAAGTTATCGCATCGGAAACAGGAGCATATGCTGAGAAAAATCTGGGACTTAGAAAATATTAGGGCGAGAGAAAGTCAACGGGAGGGTTTCTACCAGATCCGATCGGGTCTCGAGGAACTCGGGCCGCCGGCGGGAAGAAGAGGAGCCGGCGGTGGCGGGCGGCGCCGGTGGAGGAGGGGCCCGGAGGGCGGCGGCGGGCGGCGCCGGAGGGGAGGCCGGCGGCGGGCGGCGGCGGCGGGCCCGCGTCGGGCGGCGGCGGAGGCGGCTGGGGACGGCCGGCGGCGGGGCTGGCGGCGGCGGCGGCGGCGGCGCCCGGCGGCGGGGCAGGCGCGCGGCGGCAGGGCAGGCGCGCGGCGGCGGGCGTGGGCCGCGGGGGCCGGAGTCGGGCCCCGCGGGCCGGCGGCGGGGCGAGGCCGGAGGCGGCCACGTGGCGCTCGCGGGTTGGCCGGGCGGCGCGGCGGACGTGTCCGGCGCGGGCGGACGCGTCCGGCGCGGCGCGGAGGGAGAGGGTTAGGGTTTCGTCTGAGATTTCGTTTTTTCGGGATGCCCACTCATTTATAGGTAGAGGGAGCTAGGAGACTCCAAATGAGGTGCGGTTTTCGCCCACACGATCGTGATCGAACGACCTAGAGCATGGAAGAGAGTTTGGTGGGCTTTGGGCTGGTTTTGGAGGGGGTTTTTGCTGGACACTCAAATGGACATTGCGGAGGCCCGGTTAACCGTTGGAGTACCAAACGACCTCCGAATGGAACGAAACTTGACCGGTAGTCTCCGGGTGGTATATTAAGACCACTTGACAAGCCTCGGTCCATTCCGACAAAGTTTGACACACGCACACTAAAGAAAACAAGAGGGGTGCACCGGAGGAGATAGGAGCGCCGGATTGGAAAACGGACAACGGGGAAAATGCTCGGATGCATGAGACGAACACGTATGCGAATGTAATGCACATGATGACATGATATGAAAATGCATGACATGACAAAATACAAAACGAAAGACAAAAACCCGACAACGGAGGAAAAAAACAAAACACATAGCCGGAAATGGCAAGAGTCGGAGTTACAAATATGGCAAGTTACATGCGGGGTGTTACACCGGGTCAGCCCATTAGCCCCGGTTCAGTCCAGAACCGGGACCCATGGGGCACTGGTCCCGGTTCGTGAGGCCAGGGGCCTGCCGGGCCTCGTGGGGGCATTGGTCCCGGTTCGTCTGGCCCCTTTGGTCCCGGCTGGTGGGACGAACCGGGACCAATGGGCCTCGCTCCTGGCCCACCACCATTGGTCCCGGTTGGTGGCTTGAACCGGGACCACAGGCTGCCCTTTAGTCCCGGTTCATGCCACGAACCGGGACCAATGAGGTGCCTATATATACCCCTCGCCCGCGAGCAGAGCACTCCAGTGCTATGTTTTTCTCTGGCCGGCGAGGGGAGGGCTTTGTGGTGCTCTAGCTCACCTCCTATGCACATGAGGTGTTCGATGAAATGCCCGAGCCACACTAGTTAAGCTTTCTCCTCTCGAAGCTCGACCTCAAAGCTCCATTTTCCTTGATATTTGTCTAGGTTTAGTGGCCCATCACGTCCCATTCCCGTCTTCACCGCCGTCGATCGCCTGCGCCGATCTCGTCGCCGGCACCACCGTGGTGAGCCTCTTGTTCTTATCTTCTTTCTGAAAGAAAAAATTCTTACATTAGATGTATGGTTTAATTAATTAGATGCTCTGGAGAGCTATATGTTGTTAGATGAGAACTATGTATGTACTTTGGTTTTAATGTGATGATGAACTTCTATTAATTTGGTCACTTAATTATCTATTCATGATGTTTTGTAATGGTTTTTGACACACTTAATTATATATAATGAACGCAGATGAACCGGCAATGGATGTACGGTGACAGACACACCTCCGAGTACATTAAGGGCGTGCATGATTTTCTCGAAGTGGCTGAGGCGAACAAGCAGAATGGTTTTATGTGTTGTCCATGCCCTAAATGTGGGAATACGAAGTCTTACTCTGACCGGAAAATCCTTCACACCCACCTGCTTTACAAGGGTTTCATGCCACACTATAATGTTTGGACGAGGCACGGAGAAATAGGGGTTATGATGGAAGATGGCGAAGAAGAAGAGGACGATGACAACTATGTGCCCCCTGAATACGGTGATGCTGCAACGGGGGAAGCTGCTGAAGATCAAGAGAAACCAGACGATGTGCCCAATGATGCTGCAACGGGGGAAGCTGCTGAAGATCAAGAGGAACCAGACGATGTGCCCGATGATGATGATCTCCGCCGGGTCATTGTCGATGCAAGGACGCAATGCGAAAGTCAAAAGGAGAAGCTGAAGTTCGATCGCATGTTAGAGGATCACAAAAAAAGGGTTGTACCCCAATTGCGAAGATGGCAACACAAAGCTCGGTACCGTACTGGAATTGCTGCAGTGGAAGGCAGAGAATGCTATGCCTGACAAAGGATTTGAGAAGCTACTGAAAATATTGAAGAAGAAGCTTCCAAAGGATAACGAATTGCCCTGATAGTACATACGCAGCAAAGAAGGTCATATGCCCTCTAGGATTGGAGGTGCAGAAGATACATGCATGCCCTAATGACTACATCCTCTACTGCGGTGCGTACAAGGATCTGAACGCATGCCCGGTATGCGGTGCATTGTGGTATAAGATCAGACGAGATGACCCTGGTGATGTTGACGGTGAGCCCCCCAGGAAGAGGGTTCCTGCGAAGGTGATGTGGTATGCTCCTATAATACCACGGTTGAAACGTCTGTTCAGAAACGAAGAGCATGCCAAGTTGATGCGATGGCACAGTGAGGACCGTAAGAAAGACAGGAAGTTGAGAGCACCCGCTGACGGGTCGCAGTGGAGAAAAATCGAGAGAAAGTACTGGGCTGAGTTTGCAGGTGACCCAAGGAACGTATGGTTTGGTTTAAGCGCGGATGGCATTAATCCTTTCGGGGAGCAGAGCAGCAATCACAGCACCTGGCCATGACTCTATGTATGTATAACCTTCCTCCTTGGATGTGCATGAAGCGGAAGTTGATTATGATGCCAGTTCTCATCCAAGGCCCTAAGCAACCCGGCAACGACATTGATGTGTACATAAGGCCATTACTTGAAGAACTTTTACAGCTGTGGAATGGAAATGGTGTACGTACGTGGGATGAGCACAAACATGAGGAATTTAACCTACACGCGTTGCTGTTTGTAACCATCAACGATTGGCCCGCTCTCAGTAACTTTTCAGGACAGACAAACAAGGGATACCACGCATGCACGCACTGTTTAGATGACACTGAAAGTATATACCTGGACAAATGCAGGAAGAATGTGTACCTGGGCCATCGTCGATTTCTTCCGACCAACCATCAATGTCGAAAGAAAGGCAAGCAATTTAAAGGCGAGGCAGATCACCGGAAGAAGCCCGCCATGCGTACCGGTGATCACGTACTTGCTATGGTCAATGATTTACACGTAATCTTTGGAAAGGGTCCCGGCGGACTAGCTGTTCCGAATGACGCTAAGGGACACGCACCCATGTGGAAGAAGAAATCTATATTTTGGGACCTACCCTACTGGAAAGACCTAGAGGTCCGCTCTTCAATCGACGTGATGCACGTGACGAAGAACCTTTGTGTGAACCTGCTAGGCTTCTTGGGCGTGTATGGGAAGACAAATGGTACACCTGAGGCACGGGAGGACCTGCAACGTTTGCACGAAAAAGACGGCATGCCTCCGAAGCAGTATGAAGGTCCTGCCAGCTACGCTCTTACGAAAGAAGAGAAAGAAATCTTCTTTGAATGCCTGCTCAGTATGAAGGTCCCGACTGGCTTCTCGTCGAATATAAAGGGAATAATAAATATGCCAGAGAAAAAGTTCCAGAACCTAAAGTCTCATGACTGCCACGTGATTATGACGCAACTGCTTCCGGTTGCATTGAGGGGGCTTCTATCGGAAAACGTCCGATTAGCCATTGTGAAGCTATGTGCATTCCTCAATGCAATCTCTCAGAAGGTGACCGATACAGAAATCATACCAAGGCTAAGGAGTGATGTGGCGCATAGCTTGTCAGTTTCGAGCTGGTGTTCCCACCATCCTTCTTCAATATCATGACGCACGTCCTAGTTCATCTAGTCGATGAGATTGTCATTCTGGGGCCCGTATTTCTACACAATATGTTCCCCTTTGAGAGGTTCATGGGAGTCCTAAAGAAATATGTCCGTAACCGCGCTAGGCCAGAAGGAAGCATCTCCATGGGCCATCAAATAGAGGATGTCATTGGGTTTTGTGTTGACTTCATTCCTGGCCTTAAGAAGATAGGTCTCCCTAAATCGCGGTATGAGGGGAGACTGACTGGAAAAGGCACGCTTGGAGGGGACAATAATATGGAGGGACGGATATTCTTGGTCTCAAGCACACTACACAGTTCTACAGAACTCTACCTTGGTGACCCCGTATGTCGATGAACACAAGAACAGTCTGCGCTCCAAACACCCGGAGCAGTGCGACGACTGGATTACATGCGAACACATCAGGACTTTCAGCAGTTGGTTGGAAACATGTCTCAGAGGTGACAACACTGTTTGTGATGAGCTGTACTCGTTGTCCAGGGGACCATCTTTGACTGTATTGACTTACAAAGGATACGAGATAAATGGGAATACATTTTACACGATCACCCAAGATCAAAAGAGCACCAACCAAAACAGCGGTGTCCGCTTTGATGCAGCAACCGAGAGGGGAAAGGACACATATTATGGTTACATAGTGGACATATGGGAACTTGACTACTGACATGATTTTAAGGTCCCTTTGTTTAAGTGCAAATGGGTCAATCTGTCAGGAGGCGGGGTACAGGTAGACCCACAGTACGGAATGACAACAGTGGATCTGAAAAATCTTGGGTACACTGACGAACCGTTAGTCCTAGCCAATAATGTGGCACATGTTATCTATGTGAAGGACATGTCTACCAAACCAAGAAAAAGAAAAGATAAGGAAGCGAATACATCATACGATGAGCCAAAGCGCCACATAGTTCTTTCAGGAAAAAGAGACATCGTGGGAGTGGAGGGCAAGACAGACATGTCTGAAGATTATGAAAAGTTTTATGAAATTCCTCCCTTCAAAGTCAAGGCTGACCCAAGCATCCTGATGAACGATGAAGATTATCCATGGTTACGACGCAATAAGCAAATGACACAAGCGAAGAAAAAGTGAAGACTTTCTCCCGCAACTATTATGATGATACCATGCCAACTTTGTAACAGACGAGTATGATACCATTGTCCGTTTTGTACACGAAGTGCATCCAGTTTTTGCCATAACCCTCTCAACTTTCTTGCACATGCTATGTGGATGAAATGATGATACCATGCCAACTTTCAACCTTTTAAGAGTTCATTTGAAATGCTTTTCAATTTCAGGGTCTTATAGCTCAAAATAATAAATAAATGCATGAAAAATAACAAATGAAGTCAGAAAGGGCAGAAAGAACCGGTACTAAAGGAATCAACTAAAAAGCTTTTATAAACCTCTAGTATTATTGAAACTAAAATTATATAGAATTTATGCAACTAAAATTATCAAAGTATTTTCTGTTCAAAACATTAAAAGCAAAAAGAATTTTCATAAAATAAATACAAAAAGCAAAAAAGAAAATAAAATAAATAAGTATAAACAAAATAAACTTTTATAAATAAGTATAAACAAAACAAAATAAAATAAAATAAATAAGTAGAAACAAAATAAAATAAACTTTTATAAAATAAATAAGTAGAAACAAAACAAAATAAACTATAATAAAACAAAATAAATAAACCTTAATAAAATAAATAAAATAGCAACAGTAAGTATTTTGTTGTAAGTAGAAACAAAATAAAAAAATAAAGCAACAAAGAAAACAAAAAATCTGGAAAAAAAATAAAAATGCCACCTCCTGGGCCACCACGGCCTGAATACGACAAGAAACCCAGCTAGTTGGGCCAGGATTCAGGCCCGCAGAAGGCCCAGCAGGCCCACAGGCAAAGCAGTGTCAAATTAGGCCCATAGGCCTGCAGTTCAGAGGAGTTCGAGAGAGAGGAGGCAGCAGTGCTTATAAATAGGTAGTCGACGCTCTCAACTAGCGAGGTGGGACTAAACTCCCACCACCACGCTGCTGTGCAAGGCCATTGGTCCCGGTTGGTGGCACGAACCGGGACCAATGCCACCCTTTGGTCCCGGTTGCTGCTATGAACCGGGAGCAAAGGCCTGGGTATATAAGTAGCACTTAGGAAAATTTGACGAACTCATCGCCAGTTGCCCCCGGGCCCGCCCGACGACACCGAGCTCATCGACGCCGCCAGGCTGCCCAGATCGACGCCGTCCGCTGCCCCGACGCCGCCCGCCGCCTAGACGCCGTCCGCGCCGCCCCGACGCCGTCCGCGTACCCCCGTCGTCGCCCCTGCCCTGTCGCCGCCCGCGCCCCCGCCGACGCCGTCGTCGTCGCCCGCGCCCGTCGTCGCCGTCACCGTCGCCCGCGCCCGTCGTCGCCGTCGCTGCGGGGAAGCACCCCGCCGGCTCCCGCGACCCGTTCATCCCCGAGGCCGTTCGTCCGCCGCCGCACCGTTTCCGGCCGGCGACCTCGACCCCTTCCCGCGCTGTGAGCCCCTGCCTCCTCCCCTTTCCTTCTCATTGCCGTCCCCGCACGCCATCCGTAAGCGCGCGCCACCGCCAACCATCGTCGTCGTCGCCGACCACCGGCCTATTTTTCATTTTTTTGTTACGATGTATGTATGTATGTATGTATGTCCATTGTATAATGCTCAATATATGCTGTATAATGCTCGTTTTTGCATTTTTTTTGTTACCAAGAAAAAGGTCTATTTTTTGGTGATATGTATGTTCATATGCTCATTAATATTTAAGAAAATGTTCATATGCTCATTTAAGAAAATGTTCATATGTAACATTTAAGAAAAAAAGTAAATGTATGTATGTTCATATGCAAAGAATTATTTTTGGATGAAATGAGATGAGATGAGATGTGTTTTGTGTTGGAGAAGAAAAGAGGAAGAAGGAAGAAGGAAGAAGGAAGAAGAAGGAAAAGAGGGTCGGGGGGGGGGGGTCGATATACCCCCTCCCCGATAACATTTTTTTCCATGTATATATGCAAAAGTTACATTTTTAGAAAAGTTTTATATATCTAGCTAGGAAAGGAAGAAGAAGAAAAAGAATGAGAGGAAAAAGGAAAATAAGAAGAGGAAGAAAGGAGAAGAAGAGGAGAGGAAGAAGAGGAGAAATAAATAAGAAGAAGAAAAAAGAAGAAAAAGAAGAGGAGAAGAAGAAAGGAATAGAGGAGAAGAAGAGAAAATAGAATATCTTCTTCTCCTCTATTCCTTTCTTCTTCTCCTCTTTTTCTTCTTCTTTTTTTCTTCAATCTTCTCCTCTATTAATATCTTCTTCTCCTCTTTTATTTCTTCTTCGTCTTCTTAATTTTCATCGGATATGTCGTTGTCGATATACCCCGTGTCCCGATAACTTCAACACGAGGGGGGGGGCACGGGGTTCGACCTACCCCCTCCCCGATAACATTATTTTCCCATGTATGTATGTCGTCGTTGTCGATATAACCCCCTCCCGGATAACTTCGACCGTGAAAACTTATACCACGAGAGCACCTCCCGGCCCTCTCGCTCGACCAAAACTCTCAAGGACACCCAAACCCTAGAAAAAAACGATGTCGGTCTCCTACCCCCTCCCGCCGCGCCCCTACCCTTGAAGCGTTGCCGAGGCCACCCCAAACCCGGAATAAGTTAGGTCTACGTTTGCACTAATATATCCACCCACTGTCATGTTTGTGTAATAATTGCCATGTTGTAATATTTGCAGAAACAATGGAGCACGGACGAGACGAGGAAGCAGAAGAGGTGTTGGGGGACATAATATTAGCCGGAGGTGATGTCTTGTCGTATCTTAACGACAATGATGGTCCGGAAGAACAGGGTGAAGAAGCAGGCTACGGTGATCGAAGAGTGGAGGAAAGACATGATTATGATGGCTCCGGTGACCCAATGCTGGTGCAAGAAGGAGCCCGTGGTGACGGCCCCGGTGACCGAACAGAGTCCGGCCAGGTAAATATATTAGTTAAGCCTGTGCTGACTAGCTAATTGATGCATTCATTGTTTTGGTATGTACACATATTAATTAACTCTCGTCTTTGTTCTTTTTTCTAGCCCTCCGGATCGAGCACAACTTCGGTAAAGAGACGAGGCCTGAAGAAAAAGTTGCGCTCGGATGAAAGGTTTGAGATCACAGCAATCGCGCGTGACGGCCAACCGATTGAACCCATCCGGACAAAGGAAGCATTTGCTGCTCAGTGCGGGGTTCTTGTTAGGGACAAGATCCCGATCAGCATCCACCAATGGTACAAGCCTAAGAAGGAAGACCTTGAGGTGTCTTATGTCAATGATATGCAGAAAGATGATCTTTGGACTGAGCTGAAGGCAAATTTCACCCTACCGCTAGAGGAGGATCCGGAGAAGCCAGTTAAACTGCAATTAATCAAGTCTCATGCTCTTAAGAAGATGGCAGACCTATTCAGGAGGTGGAAGAATGAGCTAAAAACGTTTGTCGACAAAGAAGAGACACCAGAATTCATCGGCAAATATGAGAAGATCAGAGATCACTGGCCCGCATTTGTGGCCCACAAGACATCGGAAAAGAGTAAGAAGATGTCAGCGACAAACAAGAAAAATGCTGCGAAGAAGAAGCTTCACCATCGCACGGGGTCAGGTGGCTACCTCAAAGCCCGGCCTAAGTGGGCCAAGGCTGATAATGACCTGCTTCATAAAGGGATCGAACCAGAGACAATGAACTGGCCAGACCGTTGCCGGACTTAGTTCTTCGGGGCTGGCGGAACCTTGGACCCTGTATCAGGAAGTGCGTTTGGACGGACAAGCAAATGAGAATACCAGTCAAGAGGCTTCAGCACTATATCGATGCAGCGCAACAAGGGACGTTCGTTCCAGACAGAGAGAACGACGAGCTCACAATGGCCCTCGGGAATCCTGAGCACCCTGGACGGACACGAGGCACGCCAGGCTCCGTTCCGTGGAAGGCTGGTTTTTCGGACGCAGGCGGTTACAAATGCCAGGAGAGGAGGAAAAAAGTGGAGCAGTCCCAAATTCAGAAGCTGCATGAAAGGGTTCAAGCGCTAGAGGAACGAGACGTAGCTCGCAGCAAGCGACCTACCGAAACTACCCCGCCATCTTAGCGGAGAAGCAGCGTGGCTTCCACCGAGCTGCTTCTGCCGGAGCATGTCTTGACGGCTCCTGCTAGCTACCCCGTGGATGCTATCACGGAGTCTCAACATTGCCACCTTATGACGCAATGACAGAACTTCGAAGTCAAGGCGGCTGTCGGCTCTGTTCGACCTCCTGAACCCGGCGCAACTTTTCACTGTCGTCTGATTCCAGAAGGATATGCTAGGGTGACGGTGGACGAAATAACGGAGGGATTTGAGGACCTCCAGCTTGACCACCCTACCGGTGAATGGGAGACTCGGCTGGGTTCTGCTCTGAACACTCCATGCCTATGGCGGAAGGAGCACATCAACCTTCCGAACTGGACGCCTCCGCCTCCTCCTCCTCCTCCGGCGAGTAAGGGCACTCCGCCTCCTCCTCCGGCGAGTGATCAGGGCACTCAGCCTCCTTCTCCGGCGCGTGGCGGCACTCCGCCTCCTTCTCCGCCCGCGCCGGCGCGCCTGAGCAGCCAGCCTCCTCCTTCTCCGCCTCGTCAGCAAGGGTGGAAGAGACCCGCCGCCGCTCCGGCTGCTCCGGCGCGTCGTAGTCCTTCTCCTCCGCCTCGTAAGCAAGGAAAGAAGACAACCGCAGCCGCTCCGTCTGCTCTGCCGGCGTCTAGCAGTACAGCCAGAGGCGGGAGGCAATACAGATTCGGTCCTTCTCTGAAGACTCCAGAGAAGCTACCATACGAGAGGACCCCAGAGGAGAACGCGAAGATCGTGCGAGCCGAAGTGATGAACTTCTTTCAAGGGGTGAAAGCAAAGAAACATCCACCTCCGGAGGAGAAGGTAGATCCGGTGAAAGCGAAGCGCACTCTAGCTGCCCTGACAAAACAACCGAAGTCTCCGCCGAAAGGCAACTATGAGCGCATTATTGCAAAGACATTTGTCGAAGCGGAGCGGTCGGGAAGTACTGTCAGTGATCAAAGGTTAAAAGAACGACGAGCTGGGAAAAAAATTGCCCAGCTCGGCGAACAAGCGAACCAATCGTGCCCCCCGCTCAAGGTGTCTAGCGACATCGTCGCTAATGATCCGAGGATGGTGCCCGGTTATAGCAATCTTGGAGATTACCTGCCCGACGATGTACATTATGATTTCTTGGAGGTGGAGGAACACAGATACGAGTACGGGAAGCCTCTCGTCAAAGATGAAAGATCTCTAACAACGATGATGCGAAGATTCCATGATTGGTACATGAAAACCTGCAGAGAGTCTGGGGGGAGGAATACTTTGACGCTGAGAGTTAAAGAGGAGCATGACCTCGTTGGAATTGAACTGTTGAATGTTCCATTTGAGGAGTTCTTCCAGTTTTTCAATCAAAAGGCCCTCGATAAATCAACGGTCACTTGCTACTGTCTGTAAGTAGTACTACTTCTGTCATTAAGTCTCTCTATATAGGTCAGCTCTTTCATTGCATGTATTTATAATTATCCTCACTATATTATGCAGATTGAAGATCGCCGAATTGAAGAAAAGACAAATCGGTGATATTGGGTTCATTAACACAAATCTCATAGATGCAACTGAGGTTAAATATCATGCCGAAAATACCGAGGCCAACTTGCTACGATCGTTGGTAATAAATGAAAACAAAGATATAATACTCTTTCCTTACAACTTCAAGTGAGTGTTACTGTCTTGTGCATATTCGGTTTCCCTTATTAGTCCAGGTTATAGTAATGTAATTGATGACTTATGCATGCGTGCGCAGCTTCCACTATATTCTCCTAGAGATTAAGCTTGAGCAGGGACTAGTAACCGTCTTAGACTCGAGACGAAAAGATCCCCAGGACTATGCGGACATGACTCAAATGCTCGAGAAGTAAGTTAAATCGATCATTATCCACCATATCAGCAACTTTGTTCATTTCCTGATATCAAGTAATTGTTTTCTTTGTCTGGCAGGGTTTGGAGAAAATTCACCAAAAAAGCTCCGGGACTGCCGAAGAAGCTGCAATTTAGACACCCGAAAGTAAGTACTATAGTAGCATGTTCCGCGCATCTCCTAGTGATTCAAGCGCTAGTTTCATCAATACCATTTAGCATGCTTGCTTATCAGTTTGATTGACCTCTATTTCTTGTAAAGTGGTTGTGGCAGGAACAAGGGAATGATTTCTGTGGATACTACGTTTGCGAGTCCATCCGCCACACGACCTGTGAGCGGGGCTACTCTGACGAACAATATGAAGTGCGTAAGCAATAATATTCACAATTTTATTTTATTACCATCATTTGTGTTGAGTTTCATTTATTCATATATATATGTATTGACCCCCTTCTTCAAATTAGATCTTTCGGATGCGGGATGAACTCCTACCACCAGATCGTATGCGAGCAATTCAAGAGGAATTGGCGGCATTCTTCCTTGACCACGTGATCGCTGAAAACGGAGAATACTATGTGGACCCTGTGTTCATATATAATTAGGAGATTATATTGTAAGAGATAATTATTGTATATATGTAGCCGGTAGTGTCGGATAGATATACGAGAACTTGTTGTTCGACCAATCTCTCGGAGAAGGAGAGGTGGTCGATATCACTTCTCTCTGTATGCATATGTTCATGACGATCTTCTGTTTCCTTCATTTGCTTACTAGCTAGCGTGTCTAGTCCTCTCTATACGTATATAGTACGTAGCGTCGACCAAGCACGGAGATAAGAGAGGACACTTCTCTCTATTAATTAGCTAGCTAACACAATATATGAAACGCCTAAATTAACCTCCCAAAACCCCAACCCCCCCTTTCAAAAAAAACAAAAACCCCAGCCCCTGAAATGCTGACGCGTGGATGCCTATTGGTCCCGGTTAGTGCCACCAACCGGGACCAAAGGCCCTCCTGCCTGGGCTCGCCGCACCGGCCACGTGGAGGCCCATCTGTCCCGGTTCGTGTAAGAACCGGGACTAAAGGGCTAGGGCATTAGTAACGACCCTTTAGTCCCGGTTCAACAACCGGGACAAAAGGCCCTTACCAACCAGGACAGATGACCCTTTTTCTACTAGTGGCTTCAGGTGAATTAGTTCTAGTACTGTTAAACCAACAAAATCAGGAAAAGATGACATATAGTGAAAAAAATTCTATAAAATGCTGGGTGTGCCACGGCACACCCGGCACACCCTCTGGGTCCGCCAATGGGTGTGCCATGTCGATTTGCGCCTGGAGATCATATGGTGTGCATTTGGCTTTGCTGGGTACAATAACATTGGTCACATATCAACACTCATACTAAAAATATGAATTGGTCATATATTGTGTAGCAACTAGCAACAACTGTAAGGCTACTACCTCTGGCTCTGGCTTATTGTCCTCAGGGTCAGGAGTGTACTCCTGGTCACTTCACTCTCGTGGGTGCTACCATTAGCACACATCACATATTCATATTACCAACTTTGTCAGAAAAAAGACAACCGTCCATTCAGAACAATATTATCTGAATCTCACCTTCTTAGCGCCATAATACCCAAATTAGGGCATCGTTTTGGAGCAGGTAGTGACTAGAAGGGCCCAGAGGCGGAGCGGGGTTTCATCCTCCGCATCGATGACTGCAGATCTCGGCGGCATGGTGTAGTGGAGTCTCGGCGTCTGATGCGGGTTGACGGACTTGCGCAGGAGGACGACGCTGTATGGAGTCGTGGTGGCGTCGACGACATGCCTGGCAAGGTTGATGCACCCGTTCCTATTCTGCAGATGGATAAGTTGAACATGGCGGTGGTCGCCTCTGAGAGTGCGCCGGATCGGTGTGTTCCACAGATCCGGCATTAGCTTGGTTTGGACCTCCGGCTTTATATGTTAGGCTTTGGTGCGAAGTTTATTTGGTATTCGGCTCGAATTTTCGACGCCCCTTGATCAAGTGGATAGGAATAGCTACAAATGTTGCCGAGATGGTGGCTTCAGACTTAGTGATGTTGCCGAGTGTATTACTTTGTAAGGTCTTGTGAATAATTAATAAAGTGGCTGCATGCATCGCCTAGACGCATATACGGGGTCATCCTCCTTTCCAAAAATAATAATTATAATACCCAAATTATCAACTCCGGAAAAACACAACAACTGTGGGTGTCCTTTTGCTAGGTAATTAATTAGTCAATGAAGTCAAGTATACTGATGTTCTTAACCATTCTACAGCTATTGCCAGAGCTTTGCTCTCGTCGTCTAGATGCACAGCCTTCAACGCACCCCTGACGTGCAGGCATCTTAATATTGGCCCTTCCACTTCCCCGCGGGGCAACTAAAATACGTTTATGTACCTCTCGATCTCCGTCTCCATCTCTACCTAATGAAAAGCTTACTTTCCGTTCAAATAGGTAAACCAAGAGGTTATATTCAATTGGAGCAGCTACGATGTACACTGTTTATAACCCCTAAGTTTCAGGCTCGTTACAGGTTTTACCTTATTTAACAGAAATTCCTTCATTTTACTCGATGTAAGCAAGCTGATCCCATCTTCGCCTCTTCTAGGAATTTTTTTTTTGCGGTCTGAAGCTAGGGACGAGGAAGCCAGAGACCAAGGGACGCCGCCTGTGCTATGCAAGTCAGCACTGAAATGTAGGCCCAACCAGTCAGAACGACAAAAAATTAGATTGGTCCATTCAAAACCGCGCGTCACTGGATTTTTCGTGAAAGATATTTTGGTCACATCACATTTTTCTTGCAAGCATATACTATGAAAAGTAAATGAACACTATTTACAGACTAATGGGGAAGTATTAGCATAGTGACTGGACAGTGATCAACCATGGTCGTAGACACATTGTTTATGTTATTGTTTGCATAGTGTAGCTAAAATCATAGAGCGCCGCTATACACACGATATACTAGCGCCCGATGCGTTCACGATGCTACATGGCAGCTTCACAGCGAGCGTGCAAGCGCAAGATTTGTATGCAAAGGAACTATGGTTCGCTGATCGTCGGCTTATCTATTTGTCCAGCTCATGGTCTATATGTACAATGCCCAACCAGCTGTAAACAAAAGAAACAATTCGGGCTGAAAGTCAATTGATTGTGGCTAACAAGATTAGCAAGAGCGGCAAAAGGCTCTCGTGGTGAGGACATCCTTGTGTTCAAGCAACTAGCAACAACTGTAAGGCTCTACTACCTCTGGCTCTGGTTTATTATCCTCATGGTTAGGAATGTACTCCTGGTCATCCCAGCTCTGTGGGTGTAACCATTAGCACACATCACATATTCATATTATCAACTCTGTCGGAGAAACACAACAAATATGCCTATTCAGAGCAGTATTCTCTGAATCGCACCTTAGCGCCATGATCCCCACATTATCAACTCCAACAGAAAAATACAATAACTGTGGGTGTCCCATTAGTTAGTCAATGAAGTCAAGTATACTAATGTTCTTAACCATTCTACAGCTATTGCTCTCGTCTTGTACGTAGATGCAGAACCTTCAACGCACCCATGACAGGCAGGCATCTTAACATTGGCCTTCCACTTCCCCGCGGGGCAACTAGAATACGTTTATGTACCTCTCGATCTCCGTCTCCGTCTCTACCTAACGAAAAGCTTACTTTCCATTCAAATAGTTAAACCAAGAGGCTATATTCAATTAGAGTAGCTACGATGTACATTGTTTATACCCCCTAAGTTTTTTTGACGAAGAAACAGCGGTTGCTGAGTTTCATTGATGAAGAGGAAATATGTCACGCCTGCAGGGGCAACCCCACCAGCAGAAAGCCAAGGAGAGGAGCAGGCCCCAGAAGGCAGAGAGTGAGGAGGTGCCAGCAGGCAGCCTCGGCTTGGGCCGTGTGTGCGTGTGTTGTGTAATCGGGCTGTTGGGCCGACCAAGGCCTGCGTGCCTGTGTGTGGTTAAGTAGGTGGTTGACCCACTGTGTGAATCATCGAAGAATACAGACTTGGATCCACAGAGAGAAGCTGCTCTTCCTCTGCTATCTACCTTTCCCCTTCCTCCAAACCCTACCTGTCTCCCTATCCCCCCCCCCCCCCCCCCGAGATCCGATCCAGAGCCATAGGTAGATCGAGCCCGTTACAATTGGTACCAGAGGTCAGGCGATCTGGAGGACCCGTACCGCAAGCCCCGCTACACCACCAAGCAAGCGACGCAGGTGGCGGCGATGGCGGAACAACTCGCTGCTCTGGCGAAGGCGGTCAATGACAGCCGCGTCGCCAACGACGCTAGGCTTGATGCCATCCAGACCTCCCTCGAGCTGTGGCGACCCGCGGTCACCATTCTGTAGCAACAACTGGACGAGCTCCGCTCGCCAGTGGGGCGGATCGCTCTCCACCCCGCCTTGACCAATCCGCCATCTCCATCAGCGGATCGAGTGGTGCACGGCGCTCCGACGACATCAAACAACCCTGGGCACCACAGGCCAGTTGGCCACGGCGAGCTCATTGATTCCGGGGGCCAGGCACCGGGGGTAGTTACTACCCTTGCGCTGCCTCCGGGCAAGGGTGCGTTCCCGTCTCAATTTCCTAATTCCATCGATTTTCGTGGTGCGATGAGTCCAAATGGGGAGATAAGAGTCAACCAGGACACATCGAACACCCACCCATCTCAGCACGCTCACTGGGCTCTGCCGAAGATGGATTTTCCCTCCTTCGATGGGGAAACTCACAATTCTGGAAGACTAGATGCGAAAAATATTTCGGTGTCTATGGGGTCGTTCCAGACCTTTGGGTTCGAGTAGCCACCCTCAACTTCACAGGCAATGCAGCCAGATGGTTGCAACTGCATGAATCACAGAGTGCTTCCTTCACTTGGGAGTCACTCTGCACAACTCTGTGTTCTAAGTTTGGTAGAGAGCAGTAACAAGCTCATCTTCGACAGTTTAACACTTTGCGTCAGTCGGGCACCGTAGTGGAATACATGACCAAGTTTGAGGAGTTGATGCACCACATCTTAGCTCATAACCCTGCATTTGATCCCATCTATTTCATTACCCAGTTCCTAGATGGTCTTAAGAGTGAAATACGCGTTGTTGTTATGCTTCATGAGCCGAAAGATTTGGAATCTGCCTTCTCTCTGGCTACGTTGCAGGAGGAGCTTCTGGAGGCGATGCCGCGCCGCGAATACAGGCGCCAGGATGGTCAGCAGCACAGGGCGCCAGCACAACGCCCTCTTCTCGCGATTGGTGCACCGCCCACGCGCCAAATGTTGCCAGGACCACCAGCGGCAGCGGAGGATCGCCGCTCACTGGACGCGGCCAACCCTCCTGATCGTCAAGGTAGAGGAGACGATCGAGTGGCGGCTCTGCATAACTACCGTCGAGCCTGAGTACTTTGCTTCAAATGTGGCGAGAGATGGGGTCATGGGCATCAGTGCGGGACTACCGTCCAACTTCACATCATGAAGGAGCTGTTGGAATTGTTGCAAGCAGATCAAGGTGCTCCCGCAGTGCATGAACCAGACTCTGATGATGATGTGTTGATGTGTATATCCAAGGTGGCAACCACTGGTCAGACCACACCGCGCACAGTTCGGTTGCTGGGGCAAATTGGAGAACAAGAAATCCTGATTTTGGTAGATTCCGGGAGCTCACATAGTTTTCTCAGTTAGACAGTGGCAGAGAGGCTCAACCTCCAAGTTCAACAAATGAATACAGTTTCTGTGAAGATAGCCGATGGGGGAATCTTATCTTGTTCTGGGGTAGTACCTAACTACAAGTGGAAAACACAAGGGCATGAGTTCTCCACTGATCTCAGAATATTGGCACTCGGTTGTTATGATTTGGTGGTAGGTATTGACTGGCTAGAGTCGTGCGGACCCATGTGGATCGATTGGGCAGCAAAGCAACTCCAATTTCTGCACCATGGACAGCAAATTCAGTTAACAGGAGTGCAAAGTCAGCTTCAGCAAGTTCAACCAATCAGTTGTGCCAGTTGTGTGCATTGGAGGAAACCAATGCAGTGGCTCACATAGTTTGTCTGTATGCTGTAGGGGAGAAGGTGATCATTGAGCATATTCCAGTAGAGGTGCATGCCGTATTGCAGGAATTTCAGGCGGTCTTTGAGGAACCTAATACATTACCGCCGCATCGCGAGTGGGATCATGCTATTCCCATCATTCCAGGAGCTAAACCGGTCAACATCCGACCCTATTGATGCACGCCCGAACAGAAGACAGAAATTGAGATGCAGGTGAAGGAGATGCTGAAAGCTGGGTTAATTGTCCCTAGCTCGAGCCCTTATTCATCTCCGATGCTACTGGTCAAGAAGAAAGATATGACATGGCGGTTGTGCGTGGATTACCGTCACTTAAATGCGATCACAGTTAAAAGTGCCTACCCCATGCCAATTATTGATGAACTCTTGGACGAGCTTGCAGGGTCTCGCTGGTTTTCCAAACTAGACCTACGGGTAGGTTCCACCAGATACGGTTGTGCGAAGAGGACGAACCAAAAACTGCATTCAAGACTCACTAGGGGCATTTTCAGTTCCGAGTGCTGCCGTATGGGGTGACAGGAGGGCCGCCTACGTTCCAAGGAGGGATGAATATTGTGCTGGGACCCTTACTCCGACACGGAGTGCTGGTGTTCATGGATGACATACTTATCCATTCCTCAACCATGGAGGAGCATGTGAGATTATTGAGACAAGTGCTGTAGATATTGACATAACACAGTCTTAAAGTCAAGCGCTCGAAGTGCTTGTTCGCGCAACAACAAATCGTCTATTTGGGGCACAAGATACGCAGTGCTGGTGTAGCTACTGATGACAGCAAAATTGAGACAGTCCGCGATTGTCCGTGTCCGGAATCAGTCCGTAAGCCGCGAGAATTCTTGGGGCTGGCGGGCTACTACCGTAAGTTTGTCAGAAACTTTGGCATCATTTCTCGCCCCTTGACGGACATGCTTAAAAAAGGCACCTTGTTCATCTGGACACCCACGGCTGAGACGACATTCAATGAGCTGAAGAGAGCTCTGGTTCAAGCCCCTATACTGGCCCGGCCAGACTTCACTAAAAAGTTTGTGGTCAAGACGGACGCGAGAGCTACGGGAGTAGGCACGATGCTCATGCAGGATACTCACCCCCTGGCCTACTTGAGCAAGGCTCTCGCCCCACGCAACCTTGGATTGTCTGCATATGAAAAGGAGTGCCTCACATTGATGCTTGCAGTAGACCATTGACACTCGTATCTGCAACACACAGAGTTCTTGGTGCACACTGATCAAAAGAGTCTACTCCATTTGACGGATCAACGGCTCAACACGCCGATCCAACAACGGGCCTTCACCAAGCTTGTGGGTCTCCAATTCCAGATCCAATACAAGGCGGGGATCACCAACACAGCAGCGGATGCGTTGTCCAGAAGAGAGCGTTGGGCGGAAAAAGAGCTCGTGGCAATCTCTGTCTGTAGATGAGCTGCTACCTCTTGAGCATGCGTTGGTTTTCCCTTAAAGAGGAAAGGGTGATGCAGCAAAGTAGCGTAAGTATTTCCCTCAGTTTTTGAGAACCAAGGTATCAATCCAGTAGGAGACAACACGCAAGTCACCTAGTACCTGCACAAACAATCAAGAACCTTGCAACCAACGCGATAAAGGGGTTGTCAATCCCTTCATGGCCACTCGCAAAAGTGAGATCTGATAAAGATATTAAGATAGATATTTTTGGTATTTTTGTTGTATAGATTGGAAAGTAAAGATTGCAAAATAGTAAACGAGATGCGATGTAAATAAAAGAGATGTAATATAATAAGAAAGAGACCCGGGGGCCATACGTTTCACTAGTGGCTTCTCTCAAGATAGCATGTATTAAGGTGGGTGAACAAATTGCCGCCGAGCAATTGATAGAAAAGCGCATAGTTATGAAAATATCTAAGGCAATGATCATGAATATAGGCATCACGTCCGTGTCAAGTAGACAGAAACAATTCTGCATCTACTACTATTACTCCACACATCGACTGCTATCCAGCATGCATCTAGAGTATTAAGTTCAGAAGAACAGAGTAACGCATTAAGCAAGATGACATGATGTAGAGGGATAAACTCAAGCAATATGATATAAACCCCATATTTTTATCCTCGATGGCAACAATACAATACGTGCCTTGCTGCCCCTGCTGTCACTGGGAAAGTACACTGCAAGATTGAACCCAAAGCTAAGCACTTCTCCCATTGCAAGAAAGATCAATCTAGTAGGCCAAACTAAACCGATAATTCGAAGAGACTTGCAAAGATATCAAATCATGCATATAAGAATTCAGAGAAGAACCAGATAATATTCATAGATAATCCAGTTCATAAATCCACAAGTCATCGGATCTCGGCAAACACACCGCAAAAGAGTATTACATCGAATAGATCTCCAAGAACATCGAGGAGAACTTTGTATTGAGAATCAAAGAGAGAGAAGAAGCCATCTAGCTAATAACTATGGACCCGAAGGTCAGTGGTAAACTACTCACACATCATCGGAGAGGCCATGGTTTTGATGTAGAAGCCCTCCGTGATTGATTCCCCCTTCGGCAGATCGCCGAAAAAGGCCCCAAGATGGGATCTCACGGGTATAGAAGGTTGCGGCGGTGGAAAAGTGGTTTCGTGGCTCCCCCTGATGTTTTTAGGGTATAAGAGTATATATAGGCAAAAGAAGTACGTCGGTGGAGCTCCGTGGGGCCCACGAGGGTGGGGGGCGCGCCCTCCTTCCTCGTGGCCGCCTCGCGGAGTTCCAGACTTCAACTCCAAGTCTTATGGATTGCGTTTGTTCCAAGAAAGATCATCGCGAAGGTTTCATTCCGTTTGGATTCTGTTTGGTATTCCTTTTCTGTGAAACACTGAAATAGGCAAAAAAACAGCAATTGGCACTGGGCCTTCGGTTAATTGGTTAGTCCCAAAAATAATATAATAGAGCATATTAAAGCTCATTAAACATCCAAAACAGATAATATAAGAGCATGGAACAATAAAAAATTATAGATACGTTGGAGACATATCACCAGCATGGCTCGAGGCTGTAGCAAGCAGTTACCGCCAAGACACTGAGGCCCAGCACAAATTAGAACAACTAGCACTGAATCCAGCCAGCGACGTCGACTACTCGCTACAAGATGGTGTGATTCGCCATAAAGGGCGCATCTGGATTGGCTCCGACGAAACAACTCGACATGCCTTGATCAAAGCTCTTCACGACAGTGCTATCGGGGGCCATTCTGGATTCTATGCTACATACCATCGAGTCAAGAATCTCTTCTCCTGGAAAGGCATGAAAGTCATGATCAAACAGTCTGTGAAATCATGTGACACTTTTCGACGAGCCAAGACAGAACGGATCTCTCCAGCAGGGCTATTGCAACCTCTTCCCATCCCTAAAAGACCGCGAGCAGTGGTATATCTTGATTTCATCGAAGGGCTACCGATCTCAGGAGGACAGGAAGTGATCCTGGTTGTGGTAGATAAATTCTTGAAATATGCTCATTTTGTACCCCTGAAGCACCCCTTCACGGCTCTGACGGTGGCTGAAGCATTCATGAAGAACACCGTCCGTTTGCACGGGCTGCCCTTGGCTATCATCTCGGACAGTGACCAGATCTTCACCAGCACAATTTGGCAGGAGCTGTTCAAGCTGTCTCAAACCGAGCTGAGATTGAGCTCATCGTACCATCTGCAAATGGACGGGCAGACTGAGTGGGTAAATCAGTGTTTAGAAGGATACCTATGCTGTGCGGTGCATTCGTGCCCGAAGAACTGGAGCAAGTGGCTATTCTTGGCTGAATGCTGGTATAACACGACGTTTCACTCATCGCTGGGGCGTACTCCTTTTGAGGTGATATATGGGCATCTGCCGCGAGAATTTGCAGTCACACAAGTCGAAGAGAGCTCAGTGTTGGACCTTGCAACGTGGTTACATGGGAGAGCAGTCATGATGGATCATTTGCAGCAGCAGCAGCTGAAACACGCTCAGGATTGCATGAAGAAACAAGCGGACAAGCATCACATGGACCGGTCCTTTGAGGTGGGTGACCTGGTGTTCTTGAAGCTTCAACCATTCATCCAAACCTCGGTGGCACAACGTCCATATCAAAAGCTCGCATTCATGTATTACGGGCCGTACCCAGTCATAGCTCGAATTGGGAAAGTAGCATACAAGCTCCAATTGCCAGCCGATAGCAAAATCCACCCAGTTGTTCATGTCTCTCAGCTGAAGAAGGCGACCAGCCCAGGTGTTCTTGTAAGTCCAGGCCTTCCACCCGCTAACTCTGTGTTGCAGGCAGAACACTCGCCTGAGGTGATTCTGGCGCCCAAGCTCGTCAAGACTCAGGGGAAAATGCATCCCCGACTCCTGGTGCAGTGGAGCGAGCTGCCACCTTCGCTGGCAACCTGGGAGGAACCAGTGGACCTTCGTCGATGTTTTCCAGCAAGCACGGCTTGGGGACAAGCATATGCTCAAGGGGGGGGGGGGATGTCATGCCTGTAGGGGCAACCCCACCAGCAGAAGGCCAAGGAGAGGAGCAGGCCCCAGAAGGCAGAGCGTGAGGAGGTGCCAGCAGGTAGCCTCGGCTTGGGCCGTGTGTGCGTGTGCTGTGTAATCGGGCTGTTGGGATGACCTAGGCCTGCGTGCCTGTGTGTGGTTAAGTAGGTGGTCGACCCACTATGTGAATCATCGAAGAATACAAACTTGGATCGACAGAGAGAAGCTGCTCTTCCTCTGCTATCTACCTTTCCCCTTCCTCCAAACCCTACCTGTCTCCCTATCCTCCCCCTGCCAGATCCGATCCAGAGCCATAGGTAGATTGAGCCCGTTACAAAATAGTAGCTTAGCTATTACAATTGGGGCACCAACAGCCAATCTATGCAAACCGACTAGAGGCCAATCAAGGCGGGTCAAAAAACTTTGATATCGGCTTAAGCCTGGCATATAGCCAGCACTATGCCTCATCAAGTATCCTGTGATGGACCTGGGTTATAGAGCTTATCATGGCGTTAAAAATCCTTGCATTGCGCTCCTTCCAGAAGCACCAGGCGACTACCGACTAGCAGGCACACGACCCTCCAGGTGGGTCTGTTTGCCTTTGGCAGCAAGCAGCCGGGTATGTCTGCCTTCGGAATCGATCTCTCATGCGTCCGTCGGCTTGCATGTGAAGGTTAGCATATGGAGGCTATACCCCCTAAGTTTCAGGGTTGTTACAGGTTTTACCTTATTTAACAGAAATTCATTGATTTTACTCGATTTAGGTCCCATTTTTATCTCTTCTAGTTTTTCTTCACGCTTCTTTTTTTTGACGCGAGAACGCCTAGAGGGCGAGTTTTGACATCTCCCTCCTTGTCGCTTTGCCGCCGTTGAATTCTCACCTTGCCGACGGCAAGCTATTTTTTCGCGTTCTCTTTTTGTGTACTAACTCAACTAGGAAAATAAACCTACCGACTAACCACTGAGGCCAACTCTAACTGATCCCTTAAAAATAAATGAGGATCCGGCTGAGTAAACCTTTTCTTTTTGACCGAAATGGCAGGTGTCAGGGATATACCCCGCGGCGTAAACCGGCCGGAAGTATAACCCGGCCGGACTTGGCGGTTTACTTGAGACCTGGCTGAGACTTGACGATTCACTGGCGACCCGTTTGGACCTAGCGGTTTACGATTCATTGGTAATCCGGCAGGCGGGTCAGAGGAGTGGCAACACCCGGTGGCCCAACGGGCGGTTCATGAAGGCCGGTTCATACTATGGTGGGCCGGTTTAAGAGGAAAGGCATGAGGAATATTTACCTTACAAGGAGTTAAGACCAGGACTTGTATCCGTTTTGTATTAGAGATAGACTACTCCTAATCCTAATAGGACTCCACATGTAACCCGCCCCTTCAACTTATATAAGGAGGGGCAGGGCTCCCCAAAGAGGGACAAGCTACAGACAAGAAGAAACAATCTCTAGGGCTAGACACAAAGAGCCGGTTTACGACGTCTCCCTCATGATAATAATGAGACCTAGCCACAAACAGCATGTAGGGTTATTACCGGATGATGTTTCCCGGGGCCCGAAGCTGTCTAAATCTTTGTCCTGTGTTGCGTCTCTCGATTCCACTCAACCCCTCTCAAGCTACTACATAGATGCATTGGCCTCAGGACTAAGTCCTTTCACTAGGACATCTGCCGTGACAAAACCACGACAGTTGGCGCCCACCGTGGGGCCTGCGCATGGTGGTGATGAGATCTTGGAGGGATCTTTTCTAGGGTTTCGAGAAGCTCGCAGCTTTTTGGATGAAGAAGAACCGGTTTGAAGGATCTGTTTTAGCATCGGATGACGGATGCACCAGCCGGGTCAGTCAGCATGCAAGGATCTACATCGTCGACGAGCGGTTGGAACGGCGTGTTACACTGAGACGGACAGAAAAATCTTTATGGTGGTCGTTTTGCCCAAGCCGCCGCCACCGTGACCGCTCCACCTCCCATTGTTTGCTTCAATGTTCCGAGGTGGTTTGTTAAGAATCTGGGACCCGGTCTGGACCGGCGTAGATGTTAGTAAAAAAAACAAGTGCTTGTGGAAGCGCCCAAGGACTGTGCGTGCGCGTGGACCGGAGGGAATACTACAAAAGTTTATCATCGCGTCAAGACAAAAGGAAGGAGTACTTTTCGTTCAGATCAGATATCATATCCGAATTCTACTCAGTACTGGTGCATGTCCAACAAGACAAAAACAAATCAGATGGCTGCCTAATTAGCCGGTCTAGTCTGGAGCAGAGGTGATTCACACTTGGATGTCTGTGTACGAGGGAAAGGTCTCTGCCTCTATGGATCTGCCTCGTGCTGCTCCGTTTTGCCTTGGCCCACCATGCCGGCGCCATCCAGGCCGCTGCTCCGTTTTGAAGCCGCCCGGATTGGGCCCTGCTGTGACCCGCCTCGCCTACTGTGAGCCGTCTCTGCCGCCTGTCCCGGATCGACCCGCGTCATTTCAAGCAGTTCAAGTCGCCGCCTCCGCTGTCTCAAACGCGCTGTTGCTGCAGTTTCTGAGCCACCGCCATGGTGATGCCTCCGTTTCGCTGCCACGTTGAGCTGCCAGGGCCACGTTGAGCCACCTCTGCTATGTTGAGCTGCCCGGGTTATATCGAGTCGTCGGTTTGCCTGAACCGTCTTCTGTTGTGTTGAACGGATCATCCGTCATCCGAACAATCAGGTGATATCTATCCGTTTAAATTTATTAGCATATATTGTTTTTTGTCAAAGAACAATTAATCTGGTTTGCTGCAGCTCCTGCAACTTGCAAGCCGGGGGCAATCTGCAGTGATGGATCAAATAGTGCTAAGCACACCTGATTATATAATGTACCTTCGGTACATCATCACTTGAGGAACGAAGGCAATCAGCCCATATTTCGAGTACAGAGCAATGAATCATTCTGTCAGTCTACACGAACATCTGCTACTTGTCTGACTACATCCAACAATATCTAGTGCCAGCAGTCGTGTTCATCCGACAAAAATACCAGGTGTTATTCACCTTATGTATATTTTTAGTATACATTATTCGTCCGAGAACAATCACTCTGGCCTATATCTTTTTTTATACAGGACAAGTGCTCACTATGAAAGTGATGCCCTACCGCAGGCGGCGCACGCTAGCTGTTCTACACCGGCATCTGCGCATGCCGCACTGATGAACAGGAACACAAACCGCCGCCCTCGCAGTCCGGATTACATCAACAATGCCACGGCCGACTCTCTTGTCCGCCTTGGTTTACAACACTATGGGCGACTTACCCGTCCGACCCCGTGGCCGACTCTCCCGTCCGCGCCGGTTTACAATACCATGGCCAACTCGTCTATTGTCCAGGCGAATCAGGTGATATTCTTCTAAGTACAAATTTGGCACATATTCCTTTTGTCAAAAAACAATTACTCTGGCCTGCGATGTTTTTGATGCAGGACAGTTATTCACTGCATCAAAACGACGTGGTTGACTCGCCCGTCCGCGCCGGTTTACAACCCCGCGTCCGGTTCATCTGTTTGAGCCGCCTCTGATGCTGAGGTCGTCTTTTCCGTCCGTCTCTCGCGGCCTGGTCTACATCAACACACTGGGCCGCACCTATCTAAATGAGCTGTTTTTTGAATATAAAGCAAGTCACAGCTTGTGTAGCCCGGTTTTTCTTTCAACAAATTGGAGGCAAATTATCATATACTATCAACCGCCGTCTGCACTGGATAGCTCAATGGGCAGGCACGCAAGTCGCTGCCACTAAAGTTTGGATAACTTCAAATAGCCAGTTGGAAGGAACCATTGGCCGAGTTGTTGACATGGCTCATACAGATCATTTATAAACCGCCGCAGTCACCTCAACCCTTCATGGATTCACATCGTGCTATCAACACCAATGATATACAAGTTATGCCGGTTTATATCACGGTCAAATATGAAGAGTCTCAAGCCAACTCCTCGAGTCACCTTTGAGACTCGGGGGCTACGATGACATGACTCAACAATACAGTCCAGTTTCAGCAAAATTAAGAACCCCAGGACGATGGATGGAAAGATAACCCGGTCCCGGAGGCTACTGTTATATTGATGAAAATTTAAAGGCCGTCAGAAAATTTCCGGTTTAGAAAGTATATGACAGTTACAAAATCCCGGCTCAATGAAGAAGTTCCGGGTCATCAGAAAGGATTCCGGTTTAAAATCTGGCTCAAGGCAAGTCAGTCTCACTGAAGCTCTCAAACATCCGGTTTAAGGGAAATCTATCTCCCACAAAGCTCTGAAGCTCTCAAATCCGGTTTAAGAATTTCTGGTTCAAAAAGAATTAATGTCTCGTAAGTTCGAGTTTAAATGCCGTCAGAAAATTTCCGGCTGAAAATGAAGATTCCGGTTTAAAATCCAGTTCAAGAGAAAGATGTCTCCCACAAAGCTTTGAAGCTCTCAATATCCGGTTTAAAATCCCGGTTCAAGAAGAATTTATCTGTTGCAAAAAGTTAAAGGTTGCCGAAGAGGACCTGCTGCCATGATGCGCGGTTCAAACATGGGTATCCTGCCTTATTGGCTTATCATATTATTGATCACTTGGGGGCTTGGTCATATCCGAACCATAGCTACACCTCTTGATCGGGGCAATGCCACAGCATCACTTGGGGGCTTGGTCGTATCCGAACCATAGCTACGCCTCTTGATCGGCGTAATGCTACAATATCACTTGGGGGCTTGGTCGTATCCGAACCATAGCTACACCTCTTGATCGGCGTAATACCACATCATCACTTGGGGGCTTGGTCGAACCCGAACCATAGCAACGCCTCTTGATTGGCGTAATGCCACAGCATCACTTGGGGGCTTGGTCAAACCCGAACCATAGCAACACCTCTTGATCGGCGTAATGCCACAGCATCACTTGGGGGCTTGGTCGAACCCGAACCATAGCAACACCTCTTGATCAAATTTGGGGCCTGGCATCCCATGAAAAGCCTCGACTACAACGGACCTTTATTTGCCTTTTGCTGAGTTTTCTTTGTTTTCATAAGATTTGTGACGTTTTTAAACCGGTGTTTATCAACCCGGTTAGGCCGTCAACTACAAGTTGACAGTATACAATCAAATTATAATCCGGAGACTATTAGCCCGGTCTGGTTTTGACTCAAAGTCACCAGTATTATATATGGTTAATCCGGTGTTTATCACAACCCGGCACGGTTTTATCATAAACCAGCACGATATGGAAGGAGTTATTAGTACTCAAGATTGGGATTATCACCCTTACTACAAAAAGTTGGTAAAACCAACAATGTGATTCAATGTCACAGGTATGATATATTTCATATTTGATTATTCTTAAGTGCAGCCTTGGTTATAAACCCGGGTTATATGTTGGGCATTATGACCCGTCCGGCGGTAAACCGCCGGGACACTTTAAACTTGTTGTATGCAGAAACAGGTTGAATAAAGCATGATGATAAATTATCCGGTGTTTATTAAACAGGCCTGGCTTTGGACTATAAGTCGCCAGTATATATTTGGATTGCGCCATTGGAATCATGCGCTTATAAATCATTGGGTTATATTATTCAAATAGCCAAACTTTGCTGAATTTTCATTATGATATTGAATGAATAAGGTTTTCATACCGGATTATATTATCTTGAATAGCCAACATGGCTGGATTTTTATTATGGTTATTAGTAACCGGTATTATTGAGGTTTTCAAAGTCGCTTTAGCGCAATGGCTATTATTTTATCAAAGGATATGATTTATTCTACAATGGAAGGAATAGTCCCGAGTCGCTGCAGGCTTACGACCCGGCACTTGGGGGCTACATTATTCAAATTGAGGTTACATGCAAGTCTCATGTCGCTGCAAGCATGCACCATGACACTTGGGGGCTAATGTAAAGTCATTTTTTATTGGCCTTATTGAAGACCCGACTCATCACATCATAATGAGCCGGCCCTTGGGGGCTACCAATTGCTCCTGTCAAACATTCAAGATATACAAGCCTTAATCCATTATATTAAAGGGTTCATTGCTCAGTTAGTAAAGCACAAAGCTCTTAATCCTGTGGGCGTGGGTTCAAGCCCTACGATGGAAGCTACATTATAAGATGTTATTTTCATTGAAGTATATATCAAGTCCCGGTTCAGTATTATCTTATTAAGCCGGTCCTTGGGGGCTACACCGATTTAAGTTTTTATAAGTAATTACAAGTCCCAGGTTGCTGCAAGCATGACAACCTGGCACTTGGGGGCTACATATATGGAGTATTCAGTTTATATGATTGAGATGAACAAACCGGATTTCTTCAAGGTTGAAGACACTTATTGGAGCAAGTCTTAAGTTATCACTATGTTCTCCTCTTAAGACGTGGGGGCTATAGGTATTATGCATATAAAGGAGGAACGTCTTCAGTTTATCAGTTTTGAGCAAATCAGGAAGATCAATTACATGACCCGGTGTCGACAACAATTATGACCCGGTGCCATCAATATTTATAAACCAGCAATTTTGACAATGATAAACCGACAAGTTCTACACTTTCAAACCGGTGGATATCAGTTGAATATTTGAAGACCAATATTTTTGTCAAGTCAGCGCATTGAAGGCGGATTCAAATGGATTCTTATTTACGAAATATCTTCTGCAAGCAAATTGATTATGAAGCTGGTCTATTGACTCGGATTTTCTAGAAGGAGGAAATGACAAGGACTTAAGGATGATCAGATGCCGGTTTACAAGAATTCTTAACCCAGAGCATAATCTATCAAAATTGTTCTTGTGTTTGTTTTACAGGATCAGTTTAACATGGATAAATCCAAATTAAACTGGGGGCTAATGTCGGGGATATACCCCGCGGCGTAAACCGGCCGGAAGTATAACCTGGCCGGACTTGGCGGTTTACTTGAGACCCGGCTGAGACTTGACGATTCACTGGCGACCCGTTTGGACCTGGCGGTTTACGATTCATTGGTAGTCCGGCAGGCGGGTCAGAGGAGCGGCTACACCCGGTGGCCCAACGGGCGGTTCATGAAGGCCGGTTCATACTATGGTGGGCCGGTTTAAGAGGAAAGGCATGAGGAATATTTACCTTACAAGGAGTTAAGACCAGGACTTGTATCCGGTTTGTATTAGAGATAGACTAGTCCTAATCCTAATAGGACTCCACATGTAACCCGCCCCTTCAACTTATATAAGGAGGGGCAGGGCTCCCCAAAGAGGGACAAGCTACAGACAAGAAGAAACAATCTCTAGGGCTAGACACAAAGAGCCGGTTTACGACGTCTCCCTCATGATGATAATGAGACCTAGACACAAACAGCATGTAGGGTTATTACCGGATGATGTTTCCCGGGGCCCGAAGCTGTCTAAATCTTTGTCCTGTGTTGCGTCTCTCGATTCCACTCAAACCCTCTCAAGCTACTACATAGATGCGTTGGCCTCACGACTAAGTCCTTTCACTAGGACATCTGCCGTGACAAAACCACGACAGCAGGTGCTTTGCCTTTACATTTAAGAGAGGGAAAAACTGTACAACGGTTTGATGAAACATCCGGAAAAACCACCAAAGAAGAAAAAACAAAACTAATCCAGAGATGCCTAACGCATCGTGGCAAAATAGCAAAGGAAATACTCCCATGCCTCCTTTAGGAGGCCTAACTCGTCTCTGATCAATGAGCAAACGCCCGCAACAGTCCATCGTTCCTGCTTGAAAATACGCCTATTGCACTCGTTCCAAATATTCCAGGCCACATAAATCGCTGTCGTGCACTCATCAACCTGTGATCCTTTTCTTTTCAACATAAACGTCTTGTCCCACCTACTATTGATCGAGGTAGCTTGTAAGGCAGCCTTAGCTGCTTCCTTTAACTGATCGGCCATCAAGTGCCAGACTTCCTTAGCAAAAGGACAACCCAAGATGAGATGGTTGGCTGATTCAAGAGCCTGTTCACAAGCACTGCAAGAGGCATGGTGATCCCAACGTCTGCGTTGCAACCGATCAGCCGTCCAAAGCCTATTTTTGATCAGGGTCCAGATGAAGAATTTAACTTTTGATTCTCCTTTAATCTTCCACACTCTAAGCAGCCACGACATTGGATGCGAGCAATGAATTGCTACTCATAAGCCAATTTGGCAGATTCTGTTTTTATTGCATAGTGTGATTATTTTAATGTTACCATGGATTGTATCAGGGGTATAAGTCTTGGAGAAGTTAGAATACAGTAGGTATTATGCAAGAACAGTTATGAATTCATTTCTAACAGTACCTAAGTTTATGGTTTACCGATTATACTAATGGACCTCACAAGGTTTTGTTGACTTGTGTGCTGAAGTTTTCAAGTTTTGGGTGAGATCACGATGAATGGAGGAATAAGGAGCGGTAAGTGAGGGAGTCCTGGACTAAGGGGTCCTTGGGCGTCCGGCCTGTTAGCCATGGGCCGGACTGATGGGCTGTGAAGATATGAAGGCCGAAGACTCCACCCGTGTCCGGATGGGACTCTCCTTGGCTTGGAAGGAAAGCTTGGTGATCAAATATGTAGATTCCCTTCTCTGTAACTCACTTTGTGTAACCCTAGATCCCTCCGGTGTCTATATAAACCGGAGGGTTAGGTCTATAGGACCGAATACTCATTACCATATTCATACAGGCTAGACTTCTAGGGTTTAGCCATTACGATCTCGTGGTAGATAAACTCTTGTAATACTCATATTCATCAAGATCAATCAAGAAGGAAGTAGGGTAATACCTCCATAGAGAGGGCCCGAACCTGGGTAAACATTGTGTCCCCCGTCTCCTATTACCATCGATCCTAGACGCACAGTTCGGGACCCCCTACCCGAGATCCGCCGGTTTTGACACCGACATTGGTGCTTTCATTGAGAGTTCCACTGTGCCATCGTCAAAAGGATTGATGGCTCGCCTTGTCGTCAAGGAAAATATCACCTCCGGAGGAGCCCTGGCCCCAGGCCAAACCCTCCGACTGGGCGGCTTCGTCATGATCGCCTGTTCGGCCCTTAAGCCGACGATGACCTTTCGGGTCATCGAAAATTGCCTCCGCGTTGATCCCGAATACTCCGAAAGGATGGATCCGACGGAGCTATCGTCTCTAAACAAACTCCTAGATTGCATCGCCACCTTGGGAGTCGCCACAGACTACGATCGGATCGGGCTTAAACCCGACCAGAGAGAGATTAAAACTCCGCCGATCACCCACCAGATAGCGGTAGTCGAGGAGCAAGACAACTCTTCCTCTATGTTGAGGACGAACTATGTTCGGATCTCCGATCTCGAAGAGTCGGATACCCACCGGCAGAAAGACGCGCCTTGTTCTCCGGACATAGAATCGGATGGCAAGCCCAAAAAATCAGTTGATATCTCGGAGACCGAACTGTTAAGTCCAGAAGATGATCTGACTCCGGATCCAAAGTTGGGCCAGGGTTCGGATTTAAAGCCACCCACCCACCCAAACATAAGCGCTCTCATGAGCATACAACAGTAGTCTCAGGAAACGGTCCAACACTTCTGGGCCAGATTCCTCCTTGTCAAAAACAAGATTAAAGATTGCCGCGACGAAGACGCGATCTCAGCGTTCCGCAACAACTGCACAGACAAAGGAGTCCTTAACGCCATCAACCGACGTTGCATATCACACTTCGCTGAATTGGCAACTATCGTACAAAAGTACAGCGCAATGGAAAGCGCTTGGAAAACTCAGGCGGCTCGCTGGGACTCATCGGTCCCCACTCCACCTCCCGTTCAGGCAAAAAGGGCGCACCCTCATGGCAGGCCCGGTCCAATAGTAAAGAAATATAAGCCCATTATGGGGCGCGGAACCGTTCTGGAAGGATGGCTCGATGGGCCATGCAAAATACACACAACACCGGATAACACGCCAACCCACAGCCTTAGAGCATGTTGGGTACTCCGGCAAGTGGCCAAGAGCGGCGAGGATATCCTCACCCAGAATACCCCAGAACAACACCCCCCAGAAGACAACAACCTTAAAGTATTGACGGTCTTCGAGAAATTTGTCGGGTGGTAGGTGTGACATATGCCAACGGGTGGCTTATCATTGTGGGAGCCAGTAAGACATCGCCGGTGCCTGGAAATGGGATAAGGTGAAGACATGCACGCCGGCGGATCTTACCCAGGTTCGGGGCTCTCCATGGAGATAACACCCCTAGTCCTGCTCTGCGGGGTCTCCGCATGATCACTAGATCAATACAAGTAGCTACAAGTGCTCCTTGAGCTGTTTGGCTAGAGGAAGAAGAAGGGCAAGGCTAGCTCTCCTTTTCTCTCTATGTGGTGTGTGAAACTCTATGAGATCAACCCTTTGCATGGGTGTCCCGGGGGGCTTATATAGGCCTACCCCCAGGGGTACAATGGTAATCCGGCTGGGCGCGGGTCCCAGCCATCACTGTCTATGCTCGCCGGCTTCTCCGACGGCCATTGGGGCCCACCGACTGGTGGATCCTGCCGGCTGCCGACCTCTTGGCCAACAGGCCGGCCCCACCGCTTGGGGGCCCTGTCGGCGGCTGGTTACTGTTGCCTCGCCTCTGATGATGAGGGCTTTGTCGAGGTAAGCGTTTGCTACAGTGCCGCCGCCTTGCGGGCTCTCACTGTAGCCTCACCCTCGTCCTGTATCCTTAATGAGGCACATGTTTTGAGGGGGGGAGGTAGCCGGCTATTGGGAGCCGGCTACGCCCCTGGCCGACTAGGGGAGGCTGGGCCGCCTTCGAGCGTTTCTCTGGCTAAAGGGGCCCGCCGCCCGCAGGCCATACTGGCGTCTGTCGTGGGTGACATCGAGGTCAACATGGCTACAGTGCCGCGCCGGATGGGTGATGGCTGACCCGTACGACGCCCTGTGACCATGCCTGTTCCGGGATTCGGGGGTAGTGGGCTGTACTGCGGCCACGCCCCATCTTATCATCGTTATGTGGATGCAGTCTTGGTGGGTGCAGTCTTGGCCGGCTTTTGGGAGTCGGCTTTCTTCATGGCCGGCCTCTGGGAGTCGGTCCTCTTGGGGCCGGCTCCCTTGAGTTGGCCATCTCGTATCTTTATTTGGGAAGGTTTCTGAGGCCGGGTCGCCTTCGGGTAGTCAGCCCTGGGGATAGCCGGCCGGGGGAAGGCAGCCCTATGCTCTGTATGCTTGAAGGTTCGAATGGCCTGATAATTTTTCGAAGAGCCAGGGGGAGTCGGTTAGGCTACCTGTGGCCATTTACTCCGACAGTAGTCCCCGAAGCTGGTTGGGCTTCGAAGCTGAGAGGAGGTCGAGAAGCTCGGCCAGCTTCTTATCTTGACGAGCCAGCAGCTGGGAGCCGGCTTCGGTTGGGCGCGCCTTCTTGGCGAGATTTCTAAAGTCGGAAGGCGGGAGTCTGTTGGTGCGTGCGCCGGGCTGCGGGCCGGCCACTTGCCGCCCGCGAACCACGTGGCATCCTCCGGCTGAAAAAAGCCTGCCAACCCACGCGCGCGACAGGATGTCACCGCAGGCCAGGGGCCCAGCACTCCTACGCCTAGGCCCAGGCGCAGATTCTTTGTGGCCCAAAGCTGTCCGCACGTCTTCCGGCGGCGGTTTCCGCACGGCGTTAGGGCGCAATAATCGCGGGACATGGGGGAGTGGGCGCAGTTAATCCCATGTCCCTCCCCACGCCTCGGCTCCTCAGCTTCGCCGCACGAGGCTATAAGTAGGGGGAGGAGGGGAAGCGGCAGACGCTCGCACGCTCCTCTCCTCTCCGCCATCTTCTTCCTCCTACTTTCCCTCGCAGCAGCGCCTCGCTGCCGCGCCGTCCCACCAATCTTCACTCCGCCCCGCAGCTTTGCTGCCGCAGGGCCGTGCTTTCTCCGCCGCCGCACTCTTCCTCGTTAGCTTCTCGCCACCATCCAGTACGGCGGGGACTGGGACGGCTCCAACGTCCATATGGACCACATCGACTTCCTCCGCAAGACGCGGCGGTTGCCCGGCAAGGACCAGGTGCGGGTCCGTCTCGCACCGGAGAAGGAGATCACGCCGGCGTCGGAGGAAGGCGAGCGGGTAATCTTCCGCTCGCACTTCCTGCGCGGCCTCGGCCTGCCGGCGAGCGCTTTCTTCCGCTCCTTTCTCGACTTCTATCAACTCCAGCCACACCAACTCACTCCGAACATGGTGGTGCTGCTGTCCGCCTTCGTCACCCTGTGCGAAGGCTTTCTTGGCATTCTCCCCACCCTCGAGCTCTGCGGGGAGTTCTTCCAAACCAAGCTCGGCACCCGCATGCAGGGCGTGCTGGCTCAGAGCGGCGCCTTCATCACGATGCGGAGGCCGGCGGCCGACAACCCCTTCCCCGTCATCACGCTGATCCAGTCGGTGAAGCACTGGCTGAAGTCGTATTTCTACATGAGGAACGTCACCCTGCAAGGCGACTACGTCAACTTGCCGGCTTACGTAGCCGGCCCGCCGGCTGGGAGGCGGCCCCAGTGGTCCTATCGGGCTGTGACGCTATCGCAGGCTGGAGCCGCGGCCGTCGCCCGACTCCGGGTAATGATCCAGTCGGAGGGCCTGACTGGGTCCGACTTGCTGGCCGCCTTTGTCGCGCGCCGGGTGCTTCCGCTTCAAAGCCGCCCTCACCTGATCTGTCAGATGAGCGGCCAACTCGATCCGAGTAGGATGTGCTCCAAGGATATGCCGCACGACGAGGTGGCTCATATGGTGAATTATCTTGCGAACTGCAAGCTCTCCGCAGAATGGCGGTTTGGCAAGGAGCCATACTCCCGTGCACATCCTCCGCCTACGGTATGCTCTCTTTATCCTTTCTTCTCTTAGTTTTGTCGCCGAGTTTTTCTTGGCCGACTCTGACCAGTCGGCACGTCTTGGTAGAGCCCTCTCCTTCAACCTGCGGCCGGGTTGGGGACGGATTGCCAATTTCTTCCCGACCGGGTGGAGCATGACTTGGAGGACCACGATGTAACACCCCGCATGTAACTTGCCATATTTGTAACTCCGACTCTTGCCATTTCCGGCTATGTGATATGTTTTTCCCTCCGTTGTCGGGTTTTGTTTTTAGTTTTGTATTTTGTCATGTCATCATGCGCATTACATTTGCATACGTGTTCGTCTCATGCATCCGAGCATTTTCCCCGTTGTCCGTTTTCCAATCCGGCGCTCCTATCTCCTCCGGTGCACCCCTCTTGTTTTCTTTCGTGTGCGTGTGTCAAACTTTCTCGGAATGGACCGAGGCTTGTCAAGTGGTCTTAATATACCACCCGGAGACTACCGGTCAAGTTTCGTTCCATTCGGAGGTCGTTTGGTACTCCAACGGTTAACCGGGCATCCGCAAAGTCCAATTTGAGTGTCCAGCTAAAACCCCCTCCAAAACCAGCCCAAAGCCCACCAAACTCTCTTCCATGCTCTAGGTCATTCGATCACGATCGTGTGGGCGAAAACCGCACCTCATTTGGAGTCTCCTAGCTCCCTCTACCTATTTATATGTGGGCATCCCGAAAACGAAACTGCAGACGAACCCTAGATTTTTCACTCCACGCGCCGCCGGACGTGTCCGCCTCCGGCCGGACGCGTCCACTCCGCCCGCCGCCGCCACGTGTCGCGCTGCGCTGCTGCCGCTCGGCCATCGCCGCCGCCGCACCTCCGGCGACCGCCGCCCCCGCCGGCGACCACCGCCTCCGGCCGGCGCCTCCTCCGCCGTGCCTCCTCCTCTCCTTCCCCCGCGCCGGCGCCGCCCCTCCCTCTCCGGCCGGCGAGCGCCCGAGTGAGCTCGAGCTCCACGAATCCCCGATCCGATCTGGTAACTCCTCCCCGTTGACTTCCCTCGCTCCGGTTTTTTTCGAAGTCTGAGAATTCTATCCGCAAGTGCTCCTGTTCCCGATGCGATAACTTTGTGCATGTAGCTCCGATTCATGCGTGTAATATGTCAAATTTCTCGCCCCGTGATGCTCTTCATTTTGTTCAATTGCACCATTTTCATTAGAGGTCATGTTGATGCCCAAAGCATCGTTGGAAGAGGGCTAGTTGCTGTTAATCTCTGGTTCTTGTCAGAACTTGGAGATTTGTCATTTTTGTATCATTTATTCCGTGCATCTTTTGAGCATGATCTCTACATGTGTTTTGAAGTATGCTATGCCATCTTTCCAGTGGTGTAGTCCATATATTTGTGTGATCTTTGTGGTGACTAGCACAAGCATGCAAAGTAGTCCCCGTAATATTTCTGATTTCAGGGACTTAGTGATTTCTCTGTCTTTGTCTGCTGTAATTTTGTTGCCATGTAAACTTGAAGCTAGGGAGAGATCCATGCATATTTTGGAGATGTTCAGTAAGGATGTTTTGTGGATATAGTTGTAATTAATCCATTCCTGCAATTGTTTTAAATTATAGAGTGCCATAGCATGACTCAATCTTGCTCTACTTTTTCTATAAAATATTTCTGGCAGATTCTTAACATGACATGCATTTTTGCCAAGCTTATTGTAGTTGATCTATACATGCTTTGTAATTGTGCTTGCCATGGATAGCTTCATAAACATGCCATCTTACTGTAGGTATCCTTGGTTTGTCATGCAATGCTCTGTAGTGAGTGCATCAAGCTCACAAAGAGGCCTACATATTAATATTTCTGCCATGCTCTGTTTTCTGCTAAGTCTGAAACCTGATAATTAAACTTGCTATGTTTACATGCTTGCCATCATATCCTCTGGTCATTTTTGGATTATGGTCCATAAGGGACTTTTGTCATGTGCATTTAGTATAACACTACCATGCCTTGTTTTGCTATGTTAACTTCTTGTAGCATGTTGATTTCGTGCTCTGAACATTGCTACCTGATGCTGTTTTCTGCCATGTCCAGTTTTCCATGCTTGTTTGAGCTTGATATGTTGTGAACTAGCCGTAGCTCAGTGTTCATCTTTTGTCAAGAATCTCCTGTAGATTATTGCCATGTGCTTTGTTGCTATGTTGGGGTGCTGTAGCCTTGTTGCTTATTGCATTTTAGGTGCTATCTTGCTATTTATCGCAGATTCGTGTCATTCTTGTTTTGCTTGCCATTTGCAAACCGTGCATCCGATTCCGGTGATCTTTATATCGATCTCGACCGAAATCATCTCATCTTTCCAGTGGCATGCTTGGTTTGCCAAGTTACTGCCATGTTCATCATTTTCCTTACAGAGCACGCATACGCATCGCATATCATATCTTGCATATCATACATGTCTTGCATCATGTTGCTTGTGCATTTCTCGTTGTTGATTGTGGTTCCGTTTGTTTGTGTTCTTGTCTTGGGTAGAGCCGGGAGACGAGTTTGTGAACGAGGAACCTGTCGAGTACGCTTACAAGGATCAAGCTTTCGACAACTCTTAGAATCTTGCAGGCAAGATGACCACCCCTCGGAATCACTTCTATCTTTGCTATGCTAGTTGTTCGCTCTATTACCATGCTCGCTACCTATCACTTGCTATATCATGTCTCCCATTTTAGCCATGTCAGCCCTAACCATCCTTTCCTAGCAAACCATTGTTTGGCTATGTTACCGCTTTTGCTCAGCCCCTCTTATAGCGTTGGTAGTTGCAGGTGAAGTTGAAGTTTGTTCCATGTCGGAACATGGATATGTTGGGATATCACAATATCTCTTATTTAATTAATGCTTATATATATTTTGGTAAAGGGTGGAAGGCTCGGCCTTATGCCTGGTGTTTTGTTCCAGTCTTGCCGCCCTAGTTACTGTTATACCGGGATTATGTTCCTTGAGTTTGCGTTCCTTACACGGTCGGGTGATTTATGGGACCCCCTTGACAGTTCGCCTTGAATAAAACTCCTCCAGCAAGGCCCAACCTTGGTTTTACCATTTGCGACCTATACCTTTTCCCCCCGGGTTTTCTAGAGCCCGAGGGTCATCTTTATTTTAAACCCCCGGGCCAGTGCTCCTCTGAGTATTGGTCCAAACTGTCAGTCGCCCGTGGCCACCAGGGGCAACTCTGGACTGGCCTATCGGAAGCTTGGACAATCCGGTGTGCCCTGAGAACGAGATATGTGCAGCTCCTATCGGGATTTGTCGGCACATCCGGGCGGCTTTGCTGGTCTTGTTTTACCATTGTCGAGATGTCTTGTAAACCGGGATTCCGAGACTGATCGGGTCTTTCCGGGAGAAGGTTTATCCTTCGTTGACCGTGAGAGCTTATGATGGGCTAAGTTGGGACACCCCTGCAGGGTATTATCTTTTGAAAGCCGTGCCCGCGGTTATGAGGCAGATGGGAATTTGTTAATGTCCGGTTGTAGATAACTTGTCACTTGACCCAATTAAAATACACCAAGTGCGTGTGTAGCCGTGATGGTCTCTTCTCGGCGGAGTCCGGGAAGTGAACACGGTCTGTGTTATGTATGACGTAAGTAGGTGTTCAGGACCTCTTCTTGGTCATTGCTAGATGACGTCCGTTCCGTTGCTTCTCTTCTCGCTCTCATTTGCGCAAGTTAGCCACCATATATGCTTTTGCCGCTGCAGCTCCACCTCTTTGCACCTCCTTGTCCTATAAGCTTAAATAGTCTTGATCTCGCGGGTGTGAGATTGCTGAGTCCCCGTGACTCACAGATTCTACCAAAACAGTTGCAGGTGCCGACGATGCCAGTGCAGATGATGGCGTCGATCTCAAGTGGGAGTTCGACGAGGAACGTGGTCGTTACTATGTGTCTTTTCCTGATGATCAGTAGTGGAGCCCAGTTGGGACGATCGGGGATCTAGCATTTGGGGTTGTCTTATTTTCATCTGGATTTTGACCGTAGTCGGTCTATATGATTGTATTTTGGATGATGTATGAATGATATTTATGTATTGTGTGAAGTGGCGATTGTAAGCCAACTCTTTATCCCATTCTTGTTCATTACATGGGATTGTGTGAAGATGACCCTTCTTGCGACAAAACCACTATGCGGTTATGCCTCTAAGTCGTGCCTCGACACGTGGGAGATATAGCCGCATCGTGGGCGTTACAAGTTGGTAATCAGAGCCATCCCCGACTTAGGAGCCCCCTGCTTGATCGAATCGCTGGCGTTGTTGAGTCTAGAACAAAAATGTTTTGAGTCTTAGGATTATATATATCGGAGAGTAGGATTCTTTTTACTCCTCAGTCCCTTCGTCGCTCTGGTGAGGTCTCCTGACGTAGAAGTTTTGACTACTCTCTCCTCAAATTTCACTAAATTTTTTTTAGGATCACGCGGGTATCTTGGAATCGTTCCGATGGATTTGTGACGAGAACATTGTTCTTGGTGCCTCCTGTCATTTAGGGGTTGTGGCAGTGTCCCGGGGAGTTGAGCTCCGAGGTGTTGTCGTCACAATTTTATCGTTGCAGTTCTGGAATACCTGAGTTTCGCCGACATCGAAATCTCTTTTATGCAGTTGTTGGTGAGATCACCTCGACGCCACCCAGTACTGGGGCGGGAGTTCGGGAGTATTGCCATAACTTGTATAACGGATGTTTTTCGAAGGTTGAGGTAAACGATTTCCGAAGATTTCTTGGTTATGTGTTGACGGATGGATACAGCTGGATCTAGGGATTGCTAGTTTGGGTGATATATATTTGTGTCCCCTGTATCCCCTACACCAGATTGCATAACCAGAAAGTTTCGGGAGTTTATAAGTGGGAATTCTAGTAGCCTTAGGATATCTTTCCGACAGACGCATGATATGAGATTGGGGTTCGACGTCTAGTGGTCCGCCTGTATACGGTTGATTTTACAGTGGTCTCGTTGTGTCTTAAAGAGTCCATGGCTTTGCCGACTCGGGGACGCTTCGTATGTCATGTGCACAGCCTTGTACATGATGGTGCTGTACGATTGAGCCCGTGTGGGCCCCACCACGAAAACTTCGGACGAAATATCTATCATATGTTTGTTCCGGCTTATTCTGCAAGCCAATACTTGTTTTATTTTGTATTGTGGTATTCGAGTTGCTTCGAATTCATTTGTTCATTCCATATCTTTTTCAAGTGGCTTCTCAACTTATGGAAGTGTGATGATTTACTACGGAATTCATTCGTTCATCTTCGTTCGAATGTTTATTGTGAAGACTATATGTTGCAATTTCTATCCGTTGATTCTACTTATCTTTTGTCTATCAAGATGCTAACGGATGTCACCCTCTTCAGGATGGCTCCGCCAACGCGTCAGAATCCGGATCGCAATGAAGGGAGTCAAGCGAACCCTCCGCCACCACCTCCACCTCCGGAGGCATGGCAAGCAATCATGGCAGCCACCAACGCCAATGCTCAGATGATTCTGCAACTCTTGCAAGAACGTACTCAAGGGCAAGGCAAAGGCAATCAAGGTCAAGGCAACAATCAGTTTCACTTTGCCACTCTCAACCAGTTTCTCGCAAATCAGCCCAAGTCTTTCAGCTACTGTGCCGAGGCCACGGATGCCGATGATTGGCTCGTGGACATCAACAAGCATTTTGAATGTAGCAATGTCAGGCCTGAGGACTTTGTCAAGTTCGCTTCTTTCCAGCTCAAGGACCAAGCTGCTGATTGGTTTCAACAATACAAAGATTCCAGAGGAGGTCGTGTGATTACTTGGACTGACTTCTGTCGGGATTTCAAAGCGCACCACATTCCACAAAGTGTTGTTGAGAGCAAGCGTGAGGAGTTCCGCAATCTCAAGCAAGGAAACATGTCTGTGTATCAATACAACATTCAGTTTCAGAAACTTGCTCGCTTCGCTAAACAAGACGTTCCTGATGAGAAGAGCATGATCTATCACTTCAGAGGTGGCCTTAAAGAGGATCTGCAGTTAGCTCTCGTTCTTGTTGAGCCTACTCAGTTTGATCAATTCTACAATATGGCACTAAAGCAAGAGGCTGCTCAGCTCAAGTGTGAGGCTTCTAAGAAAAGAGTCAGGGACGCAGTTCAGTCTTCTTCTTCCTCACTTGTGACAGCTAAGCAACAGAAGTTCTGGTTGCCTCCTCCTCCTCCGTTTCGTCAGCCTTACCAGCAGAAGAACAAAGGTGGCCATGGTTCTTCAAACTCTTCCAACTCTGGCTATCAGAACAAGTCTCAGAATCAAGCTCCAAAGTCCAATGCTCCTTATCACCGTCCACTCTCAGAGGTGACTTGCAACAAATGTCAGCAGAAAGGTCACTATGCTAACAAGTGCTTCAACCAGAGGCGTCTTCCTCCTCCTCCTCCTGTCAGATCTTCCAGCAATGCAGTGGTCAAGCATAATCCAAAGTTTGCAAAGGTGAACATGATGAATGCAGCTCAAGCGGAGGAATCTACTGATGTGATAATGGGTAATCTTCCTGTTAATGATATTCCTGCAAAAGTTCTTTTTGATACTGGTGCATCTCTTTCTTTCATATCAAGACCTTTTGCATCCAAGCATGAATTGCATTTCCAAGGATTGCCTAGGCCGTTAGCAGTTGTCTCTCCGGGCAAATGCATGAATGCAAGTTCCATGGTTCCGAATGTTACCATCAAGATGGGCGACTATAAATTTCAGTCTTCTCCAATTGTTCTTGGTGACTCGGATATTGATCTTATTCTCGGGATGGACTGGCTTTCTAAGCACAGGGCTCAACTTGATTGTGCTGCCAGGGAAATTCAATTGACACACTCGTCTGACGATGTGATTGTTTTTGCCGCTCGTGATGAAACCATTCGGTTTTTCTCTCTCAATGAGAAGGGCGAATTGGATGCCATCTCTCAAATTCCAGTCGTTTGCGAGTATCAAGATGTCTTTCCAGAAGAGCTTCCGGGTATGCCTCCTCATCGGCCAGTTGAGTTCGTTATCGAACTAGAGCCTGGTACTGTACCCGTTTGCAAGCGTCCATACAAGCTTGGACCTAACGAGCTGAAGGAATTGAAGAAGCAGCTCGATGAACAAGAACGTCTGGGTTTGATCAGACCGAGTTCTTCTCCATGGGGTTGTGGTGTTCTTTTTGTCAAGAAGAAGGATGGCACGGACCGACTTTGTGTCGACTACCGTCCATTGAACAAGAAGACAATCAAGAACAAGTATCCACTTCCCAACATCAATGAGCTATTTGAGCAACTCAAAGGCGCTAAAGTATTCTCGAAGCTTGACCTTCGTATGGGTTATCATCAGATTCGCATTCGTGAAGAAGATATTCCCAAGACAGCATTCAGAACAAGCTTTGGTTCTTATGAATATACTGTCGTGTCTTTCGGCCTTGTCAATGCTCCTCCGGTGTTCTCTCGGATGATGAATTTCATCTTCAACCCCTATACCAATGAATTCGTTCTGGTGTATCTCGATGATATCTTGGTCTTCTCCAAGAATAAGCAGGATCATGCCAAACATTTGCGATTGGTGCTCGACAAGCTCAGAGAGTATCAATTCTATGCGAAGTTCTCCAAATGTGAGTTTTGGCTCGATGAAGTTCTTTTCCTTGGTCACATCATCTCTGCCAAGGGCATCGCTGTTAACCCCGAGAAGGTGTCCGCAGTTCTGGATTGGGAACCTCCTCAAAATGTCAAGCAGCTCCGCAGTTTTCTGGGTCTTGCAAGCTATTGCCGAAGATTCGTTGAGAATTTCTCCAAGATTGCAAAGCCTCTTTCCAACCTCCTACAGAAGCATGTGAAGTATGTCTGGTCTCCTGAGTGTGACGTTGCTTTCAACACTCTCAAACAGAAACTAGTCACAGCTCCTGTCTTGACTCCTCCTGATGAATCCAAGCCGTATGAAGTTTTCTGTGATGCTTCTCTCCAAGGTCTCGGTGCTGTGTTAATGCAAGAGAAGAAAGTTGTGGCCTATACCTCTCGGCAGTTGAAGCCCAACGAGAAGAACTACCCCACTCACGATCTTGAGTTGGCGGCAGTTGTCCATGCATTGATTACGTGGAGACATCTCTTGTTGGGAAGACAAGTGGACATTTTCACTGATCACAAGAGTCTCAAGTATATCTTCACTCAGCCCAACCTCAACCTCAGGCAGACTCGATGGGTCGAAATGATTCAAGAGTACAATCCGAGTATCGAATATACTCCAGGCAAGGCTAATGTCATTGCAGATGCTTTAAGCAGGAAGCTTATTGCAACAGCTTAATTCTCAAGCCTTTCCAACCGGATCTTTGTGAAGCTTTCCGCAAGCTGAATCTCCAAGTTGTTCCTCAAGGCGTTCTTGCCAACCTCATAGTATCTCCTACTTTGGAAGATCAAATTCGTGAGGCACAACTCCTTGATGCCATGGTGAAGAAGGTGAAACGTGGTATCGACAAGGGTCTTTCCAAATACAAGTGCTATCGCATTGATGACAGAGACACTTTGTTCTTCGAGGACCGGATTGTGGTTCCGAAAGGTGATCTAAGGAAAGTCATAATGAACGAGGCGCACAATTCTCTCCTTTCCATTCATCCTGGAAGTACGAAGATGTATCATGACCTCAAGCAGTCGTATTGGTGGACTCGAATGAAGCGAGAAATTGCTCAATTCGTGAATGAATGTGATGTCTGCCGAAGAGTGAAAGCAGAACACCAACGACCAGCTGGTCTCCTCCAACCTCTTGCTATCCCAGAATGGAAGTTTGATCATATCGAAATGGACTTCGTGACTGGATTTCCCAAAGTCCAAGCGCGGAAATGACGCTATCTTCGTTGTCATCGACAAGCTCTCTAAAGTGGCTCATTTCCTTCCAATCAAAGAATCCATCACAGCAGCTCAGCTGGCAGAGCTCTACACCTCCAGAATTGTCTCCTTGCACGGCATTCCACAATTGATTTCTTCTGATCGTGGAAGCATCTTCACCTCTAAGTTCTGGGACTCCTTCCAGAAGGCCATGGGCACAAACATTCGCTTCAGCACAGCTTTCCACCCTCAAACTAGTGGCCAAGTCGAGCGAGTCAATCAAATTCTTGAAGATATGCTCAGGGCTTGTGTCATTTCCTTTGGCATGAAATGGGAAGATTGTCTTCCTTATGCTGAATTCTCCTACAACAACAGCTTCCAAGCGAGTTCGGGCAAGGCCCCATTCGAGATTCTCTATGGCAGAAAGTGCCGTACTCCTCTCAATTGGTCAGAGACTGGTGAACGCCAACTTCTTGGCAATGACTTAATCACTGAAGCTGAAGAAATGTGTAAAGTCATCCGTGATAATCTCAAAGCCGCGCAATCGCGTCAGAAGAGTTACTATGTTAGTAAGCATCGTGATTTGGCTTTCGAGATCGGAGACCATGTCTACCTCCGCGTCTCTCCAATGAAAGGCACTCGTCGCTTCGGTATCAAAGGGAAGCTTGCCCCTAGATACGTGGGTCCTTTCAAGATCATTGGCAAAAGAGGCGACCTCGCCTATCAACTTGAGCTTCCTTCCAACTTCGCGAACGTGCACGATGTGTTCCACGTGTCACAGCTCCGCAAGTGCTTCAAGACGCCTGAGCGCACTATCGACTTCGAAGAGATTGATCTCCAAGAAGATTTGTCTTATCATGAGCACCCAGTTGCTATTCTCGAAGAAACTGAGCGCAAGACTCGCAACAAGTCTATCAAATTCCTGAAAGTGAAGTGGTCGCACCATTCCGACCGGGAAGCCACCTGGGAACGCGAGGACCATCTCCGTTCCGAATATCCGGAGTTCTTTCAGTCCTAGATCTCGGGACGAGATCCTCTCGTAGTGGTGGAGTGTTGTAACACCCCGCATGTAACTTGCCATATTTGTAACTCCGACTCTTGCAATTTCCGGCTATGTGATATGTTTTTCCCTCCGTTGTCGGGTTTTGTTTTTAGTTTTGTATTTTGTCATGTCATCATGCACATTATATTTGCATACGTGTTCGTCTCATGCATCCGAGCATTTTCCCCGTTGTTCGTTTTCCAATCCGGCGCTCCTATCTCCTCCGGTGCACCCCTCTTGTTTTCTTTCGTGTGCGTGTGTCAAACTTTCTCGGAATGGACCGAGGCTTGTCAAGTGGTCTTAATATACCACCCGGAGACTACCGGTCAAGTTTCGTTCCATTCGGAGGTCGTTTGGTACTCCAACGGTTAACCGGGCATCCGCAAAGTCCATTTGAGTGTCCAGCTAAAACCCCCTCCAAAACCAGCCCAAAACCCACCAAACTCTCCTCCATGCTCTAGGTCGTTCGATCACAATCGTGTGGGCGAAAACTGCACCTCATTTGGAGTCTCCTAGCTCCCTCTACCTATTTATATGTGGGCATCCCGAAAAACGAAACTGCAGACGAACCCTAGATTTTTCCCTCCGCGCGCCGCCGGACGTGTCCGCCTCCGGCCGGACGCGTCCACTCCGCCCGCCGCCGCCACGTGTCGCGCTGCGCTGCCGCCGCTCGGCCATCGCCGCCGCCGCACCTCCGGCGACCGCCGCCCCGCCGGCGACCACCGCCTCCGGCCGGCGCCTCCTCCGCCGCGCCTCCTCCTCTCCTTCCTCCGCGCCGGCGCCGCCCCTCCCTCTCCGGCCGGCGAGCGCCCGAGCGAGCTCGAGCTCCACGAATCCCCGATCCGATCTGGTAACTCCTCCCCGTTGACTTCCCTCGCTCCGGTTTTTTTTAAGTCTGAGAATTCTATCCGCAAGTGCTCCTGTTCCCGATGCGATAACTTTGTGCATGTAGCTCCGATTCATGCGTGTAATATGTCAGATTTTTCGAATCGTGATGCTCTTCATTTTGTTCAATTGCACCATTTTCATTAGATGTCATGTTGATGCCCAAAGCATCGTTGGAAGAGGGCTAGTTGCTGTTAATCTCTGGTTCTTATCAGAACTTGGAGATTTGTCATTTTTGTATCATTTATTCTGTGCATCTTTTGAGCATGAGCTCTACATGTGTTTTGAAGTATGCCATGCCATATTTCCAATGGTGTAGTCCATATATCTGTGTGATCTATGTGGTGACTAGCACAAGCATGCAAAGTAGGCCCCGTAATATTTCTGATTTCAGGGACTTAGTGATTTCTCTGTCTTTGTCTGCTGTAATTTTGTTGCCATGTAAACTTGAATCTAGGGAGAGATCCATGCATATTTTGGAGATGTTCAGTAAGGATGTTTTGTAGCTATAGTTGTAATTAATCAATTCCTGCAATTGTTTGAAATTATAGAGTGCCATAGCATGACTCAATCTTGCTCTACGTTTGCTATAAAATATTTCTGGCAGATTCTTAACATGACATGCATTTCTGCCAAGCTTATTGTAGTTGATCCATACATGCTTTGCAATTGTTCTTGCCGTGGATAGCTTCATAAACATGCCATCTTGCTGTAGGTATGCTTGGTTTGTCATGCATGCTCTGTAGTGAGTGCATCAAGCTCACAAAGAGGCCTACATATTAATATTTCTGCCATGCTCTGTTTTCTGCAAAGTCTGAAACCTGATAACGAAACTTGCTATGTTTACATGCTTGCCATCATATCTTCTGGTCCTTTTTGGCTTATGGTCAGTAAGGGACTTTTGTCATGTGCATTTAGTAGAACACTACCATGCCTTGTTTTGCTATGTTAACTTCTTGTAGCATGTTGATTTCGTGCTCTGAACATTGCTACCTGATGCTGTTTTCTGCCATGTCCAGTTTTTCACCAAGTCTGTGAACCTGTAATCTTTTGCACTTTTGCCATGCTTGTTTGAGCTTGATATGTTGTGAACTAGCCGTAGCTCAGTGTTCATCTTTTGTCAAGCATCTCCTGTAGATTACTGCCATGTGCTTTGTTGCTATGTTGGGGTGCTGTAGCATTGTTGCTTGTTGCATTTTAAGTGCTATCTTGCTGTTTATCGCAGATTAGTGTCATTCTTGTTTTGCTTGCCATTTGCAAACCGTGCATCCGATTCCGGTGATCTTTATATCGATTTCGACCGAAATCATCTCATCTTTCCAGTGGCATGCTTGGTTTGCCAAGTTACTGCCATGTTCATCATTTTCCTTCCGGAGCACGCATATGCATCGCATATCATATCTTGCATATCATACATGTTTTGCATCATGTTGCTTGTGCATTTCTCGTTGTTGATTGTGGTTCCGTTTGTTTGTGTTCTTGTCTTGGGTAGAGCCGGGAGACGAGTTCGTGAACGAGGAACCTGTCGAGTACGCTTACGAGGATCAAGCTTTCGACAACTCTGAGAATCTTGCAGGCAAGATGACCACCCCTCGAAATCACTTCTATCTTTGCTATGCTAGTTGTTCGCTCTATTGCCATGCTCGCTACCTATCACTTGCTATATCATGTCTCCCATTTTAGCCATGTCAGCCCTAACCATCCTTTCCTAGCAAACCGTTGTTTGGCTATGTTACCGCTTTTGCTCAGCCCCTCTTATAGCGTTGCTAGTTGCAGGTGAAGTTGAAGTTTGTTCCATGTCGGAACATGGATATGTTGGGATATCACAATATCTCTTATTTAATTAATGCATCTATATATTTTGGTAAAGGGTGGAAGGCTCGGCCTTATGCCTGGTGTTTTGTTCCACTCTTGCCGCCCTAGTTACTGTTATACCGGGATTATGTTCCTTGAGTTTGCGTTCCTTACGCGGTCGGGTGATTTATGGGACCCCCTTGACAGTTCGCCTTGAATAAAACTCCTCCAGCAAGGCCCAACCTTGGTTTTACCATTTGCGACCTATACCTTTTTCCCCCGGGTTTTCTAGAGCCCGAGGGTCATCTTTATTTTAAACCCCCGGGCCAGTGCTCCTCTGAGTATTGGTCCAAACTGTCAGTCGCCGGTGGCCACCAGGGGCAACTCTGGGCTGGCCTATCGGAAGCTTGGACAATCCGGTGTGCCCTGAGAACGAGATATGTGCAGCTCCTATCGGGATTTGTCGGCACATTCGGGCGGCTTTGCTGGTCTTGTTTTACCATTGTCGAGATGTCTTGTAAACCGGGATTCCGAGACTGATCGGGTCTTTCCGGGAGAAGGTTTATCCTTCGTTGACCGTGAGAGCTTATGATGGGCTAAGTTGGGACACCCCTGCAGGGTATTATCTTTCGAAAGCCGTGCCCGCGGTTATGAGGCAGATGGGAATTTGTTAATGTCCGGTTGTAGATAACTTGTCACTTGACCCAATTAAAATACACCAAGTGCGTGTGTAGCCGTGATGGTCTCTTCTCGGCGGAGTCCGGGAAGTGAACACGGTCTGTGTTATGTATGACGTAAGTAGGTGTTCAGGACCTCTTCTTGGTCATTGCTAGATGACGTCCGTTCCGTTGCTTCTCTTCTCGCTCTCATTTGCGCAAGTTAGCCACCATATATGCTTTTGCCGCTGCAGCTCCACCTCTTTGCACCTCCTTTCCTATAAGCTTAAATAGTCTTGATCTCGCGGGTGTGAGATTGCTGAGTCCCCGTGACTCACAGATTCTACCAAAACAGTTGCAGGTGCCGACGATGCCAGTGCAGATGATGGCGTCGATCTCAAGTGGGAGTTCGACGAGGAACGTGGTCATTACTATGTGTCTTTTCCGGATGATCAGTAGTGGAGCCCAATTGGGACGATCGGGGATCTAGCATTTGGGGTTGTCTTATTTCCATCTGGATTTTGACCGTAGTCGGTCTATATGATTGTATTTTGGATGATGTATGAATGATATTTATGTATTGTGTGAAGTGGCGATTGTAAGCCAACTCTTTATCCCATTCTTGTTCATTACATGGGATTGTGTGAAGATGACCCTTCTTGCGACAAAACCACTATGCGGTTATGGCTCTAAGTCGTGCCTCGACACGTGGGAGATATAGCCGCATCATGGGCGTTACACACGACTTGGGGGCGGCCGCCATGGACGACAACACCGAGGCGGGAGGCGGCGAAGCAGGCGGCTCCGGGCTTGGAGTCAGCTTCGAGGACTGGCCGGATCACGACGAGGCGGAAATCGTCCCACGCCGCCAGCTGGCGTCCGGCCATGGCGCGGGTTCCTCCGCCGCGCCGCCTGCTCGGGGCGGCGGGCAGAAGCGCTGGGCCGCGTCGGGCTTGTTTGGCAGTCGGCCGAAGAAG